>NC_085141.1:352550244-352853322 GCF_024139115.2 Armigeres subalbatus | reverse complement strand
TAAAACATCTGCAATTATTATAAACTACTTAAATGTTGGCGATATCAAGGGCATTCAATTGAAAGTATGTGGGTTGGGAGAGGGGAATTGCCAACTCCCTAGATAAATGTACTGCTTATAAAGGAATTGCTCATCCCCCTCATTATGACAGCCTCCAAATTTGTATATGATACAGTGTGAAGGGTGCCGAGAATATTAACATTGATCTTTGCGGTAACCGCTGACAGTGCTGCTGCAGCCGTACATAATGCTGACTCTCTGCTCAGTTGGAGAAATGGCCAGCGTTATCGGCATCGGAGGTGAAGATCATCCGCAGCCAAATTGGAAGCACTGCCATTTTTTTCAATTCTAGCTTGGTAGGGTAGGATAACTAAAATAAGGTTTGTCTCTTCCTATTGCGTTTTTAATACGAAGGCAAAGACCATCAAATAAAGAACGAAAATTATGGACATTATGGAATCCAGATACTTGCTGAAAAGATGTTGTTTAAGTATTAAAAAGGCTGCGAAACAGATCAATTTCCTAACCCCAGCGGTTTTCAATAGTGTGATTGTTTGTGGTATAATGTTGTACACGGGATTCTGTTTTTACACGATTTTTTTTGCTCGTATTTCTAATCGTTTGACTTAGATTTGCCACCAAAATCTTTGCAACGTGATCGTGAAATATCACGTGATAATGAATATGCGTTAAACATTTAGGATGAGTGCAAAATTAAGAAAATGTAAATTTTATATTCCGAAAATTCGCTTTTAAATCGCTATTTTGGCCTAAATCTTGGCCTAATTCGTTTAATTTTCTCCACAGGAAGTCGAAAAGTTTTAGTTTTAGGGCGCTAAAACGCCAGTGTTCGGAGTGTAAGTCATGTTCGGGATTTGAGTCAAAACGGTATTTCATTATTTTCTTATTTTTGTATTTTCATATTCTCGTAATTCTGTCTTTTCATACCTCCACATTTTCGTACATATTTATTATTTTTTTGTATTCTTATGTCTTTATTTAGTTTTCTATATTCTTTATACCTAATAAGAGAGTTTGGAAATGCAGGTATTGAAATGAAAAATATTCCCTCAATTAATATCTTTTAGACACATTATATGCTGGATCTGGCACAATATTATACAACAAAGTCAACTTTAAATCTAGACTAACATTTGGAGGGGGCGTAGCAGCCGGGGTTTGTTCCTGCTGATTCTTCGTACACGTATTGTCAGTTCGGTAGGGGGCCGAGGTGGGCGATTGGCGGGGTTGGATTTTTCTCACAGTCCGTACGCTGGACCTGGCTTCGGAAGTGGTGCGCTGTTTTCATTTGGTGATGCGCTATACAGCGCTCCACTTCCGAGGTTGGGTTTGGCGTGTGGATTGTGGGAGGAATCCAACTTCGCTGGCGGCTAGTTCGGTTTTCTGCTGAACTGATAATATATAGCTGTATATTCATGCGAGGAATCGGAGGGAGTTTTGGCTGTTGCGCCCTTTTCGAATGTTGGTCTAGAAATAAAACAATTATCATTAATCCTATTTCAGAAATATGCTGACGAATGCGAGAAAGTAAAAATTTGTATCGAGTGCGGTCGTGTTTTTTCAGTAAGCAGAACGATCGGCTGGGCATCAAAGTTTTGTTCTACTTTGTGCGAGGGAGTAAATTAATCACAAGGTAAACATTTGTATTGTGTCCGGTCGTGTTTTCTTTAATAAGCAGAACGATCAGCCGGTCATCGAAATTTTGTTCTGCTTTGTGCGGGTGAGCAAATTAATCAGAAATTAAAAGTTCGAGTGCGATCGTGTTTCTATTTCCTATTTCAGAAATATGCTGACGAATGCGAGAAAGTAAAAATTTGTATCGAGTGCGATCGTGTTTTTTCAGTACGCAGAACGATCGGCCGGTCATCGAAATTTTGTTCTGCTTTGTGTAACCTAATCAGGAAGTATAGATTTGTATCGATTCCGGTCGTGTTTTCTTCAATAAGCAGAACGATCGGCCGGTCATAAAAAAAAATGGTTCTGCTTAGTGCGGTAGATATTTAAAATAATTAGTGTTCGTTCGAATGTATTAAAATCAATCAAACTACACGCATACACGGCATACCGTTTACCAAAACGAACCCTGCCACAATTCCTACCCCATATATCCAACATCCCAGTGATTTCTCGTGGAAGTGCAGATGACTCGTCGGCTTCTATCAAAGCGAGAATCATGTCAACATTATCCTACCTATTCCTCAATTGACCTGCATTCGGACACGGCCGGCGCTGGTATTGCTTATTTTTGGGTCACCAGTTCTTACACATTGAAGATGATGTTAGTCCCAAACTTCATCTGTTGGTTCTCTGTGTAATTACAGCTGACCTGGCAATAACGGAGTAGCAACCGTGGGCGGTCAATCATGCTCATGCTCATGCTCGACTGGAATACGTGTGGCGTCGTCATTTCGTATAACGGTCATCAAGAGCTCGAGCGTGCGATAAGACCCGCCTGTAAAGGTAGTCAAACGGAAAAGGAGTGAAGTCACCAGTCAACGGTCGAAAGTAAGATTCCTAAGCGAATTCCCGTGAATCATTCCCGAGAGTGCGGTCCACGTGTGCGTCGTCAACAACACTGCTCAAAAAATTATGAAAATTTTCTCGCTTCAAGATGAAACCAAAAATTAACAGACGTTTGGGGTCTCTAGTGACCCCTGGTGAAAGAATTTTTGAAAAAAATTTGGAACACGGCTTTAAAATCCAAAACGCAAGTTTGTATGGAAAATCTGAGATGTTCAAGCAAAGAGGCATATCACTTTGAGGGGTGATCAATAATTGCCTAACTTAGTATTTTCGTCATTTTTCGACTGATTTTAATTCTGGTTTTTCGAGAATTAAGCTTTGAACAATCTCAGAAATGTGAACAGGCATGCTACAGTAAGTGTTCCTACAGATGTTCTAGGTTCTCCAAATTCTTTTGGAGTTAAGATCGTTTGGTCTTCCAGGTAAACTACACCTGATATGGAATTGTTTATGTCCATACAGGCTCACAGGGTACAAAGGTATTATTTTCTTACTTGATACTTGATGGGCTACAGCTCTTAGATGAATCTACGCCGAATGGAGTATCATTCTCCACTGGACTCGATCCTGGGCCAATCGCTTCCAGTCGTCCTGAACATTGAGCGCCCTCAGGTCCTCTTCAACTGCAAAAAGCCATTGTGTACGCGGCCTTCCACGAAGCATGTGGCCTCTTTCGGGTTCTCTCCTAAATATTATCTTCGCTTGACGTTCTTCCGGTATACGTGTCGTGTCCAGCCCACCGTAGTCTGCAGTGTTGTATAAGCTTAATAATATCCAGTCCTTTATACTCCTGGTACAACTCGTGATTCATGCGCTGCCGCCAGATAGCGTTCTTCTGTTTACCGCCGACTGTTGTCCGCAGCACCTTATGCTCACTCCGAAAGCTCACCGATCAGCCTCTTTTAACGTCCATGTTTCATGGCCGTATAAAGCCACCGGAAGAATCAGAGTAGTATACAGCGCGAATTTTGTCTTCGTTTGCAGACTACGGGATTTAGCTGGTTACGAAGTCCGTAATAAGTCCTATTTGCAGCTGCAATGTGCCATAACGTTGGCAGTCATCTACATCTGGTTATACTGTTCGGATGCTAATCATGGCTATACTGTTCAAAAGATATGATTTACGATACAAATATTCCAGAAAAGGATGTTCTAGATCAGTTGCTCCCAGCATGCATACTATCATGGGCTGCACAGCTATTTTGAACTGTTGAAGCAGACCGCTGAATATTTGGTTCTTATTCAATATTGAATCACTTGTCATAAGATGAGTTAGATACGTATATCGACCTCAACAGAGAGGCCGTCTTCAATGTCTCGTACATTCTTCTGCTTCATTAGGAGCCTTAAACTTTGATTAATTTTTTATTGCATCTTGAATTAGAAATTTTCGATACCGATCAACTTCTTCCAGACTAGGGTGGTCGGTATTGGCCATTTTTTACAAATACCGGTATTCAGTATTTAGTTTAGTTTATATTTAAAAAAACATGATTTAGACTTTTGGGTAAAACACAATTTGTTGACAAACTTTAAATAATAAAATCACAGACAAACAGACATTACACTCGTTCACTGATTTACTGGTCAATTTAAAATAATCATCAGTTGAGCAATCAATCACTCGTGGCGCGTGTATCGGATTTGTTCGAGTTTGACGTTTGCTCACTACCGCCATCTGGTTCGTGATTTACCAAACTTAGTGAAAACAACAGATGTCGTTAGTGTTTGTACTACGATGAATTTTATGAAGGAATGCTCAATGTGTTATGTCTGTTTGTCTGTGATAAAATCATTGTTTTTTTTTAGCTGGGCAAAGTGAAACTTAAGTATACAAATATACTTTGCGATTCATCTCCAACTTCGCATCGAATTTTGTTGGCAATGTTGCTGCTGAAAATGTCCTCTCTAGTTCAACCAAAGCTGGACGAATGAGCGTCGAAAACCAGTGTCAAGTATTTGCCGTTAATCCCTTTAGATTCACAGTAAAAGATTTTTTTACAGATTGCTTGCAAGGATCCTGGCGTTAACGCAGTTGCCACCGGCAGCGCAAGTGTGTTGCTCTGCTGCAGCTCTTCACGATTTGTTCTTTAACCGACTAATCATAAAAATCATCACAGAGGCATCTTCTTCGTACCGATCGCTAGGTGTGGTTGTTGTTGTCGGTCGTTGTCTCATCTTCAACGATCACATCAGGAATGATTAGACACTTCAAGATATCGTCCGCTTGCTTAATCAAAGTAGGTTCCTCTGGATGCCTTGAGAGAAAATGCCAAAATCGTTTCTGATCAATTGCTTTACCTATACGGCAGGATTGTTAAAAAAGCCAAAGAAGCAGCGTATTTTTATCGTCTCCCTGGGATTCATTTTTTGATAGCATCGAATAAATTGACGGTAATTTCAGTTATTTGAATTGATACCGTCAAAAAATCATCATCACTGAAGTTGAATTTGGATTAAAGTTACATATCGATCAGAGTTTTTTGAATGGACCCCTACACGGTGCCCCCAGACGCGAATATTATCGAACTTTCATGAACCTCTGTGGTTTTCTCTCGATAAGAAAGCTTAGAGCACCAGGAAAAGGATACGGGGTGTTTCAAAATCTTTCATCATCGGTGAAATTTTGAATAAGCCCTTTTAAAATTGTATGGGTTTTCCCATATATGTACATATATGTTGCAAAATAGAAATATATAATGTTTTCCTTTTTAATAGTAATTGAATCAATTATCAATTATTAAAATGCCAGTAGCAATATGAAATCTTCCAAATAGATGAATGTTCCTCGACATTTGGGTAATACGTCCAGCCCACGTAGGTCTGTCATACATTAAGATTGGTCGAACTCTAAATCTGATGGAACAACAGTGCTGAACCCGTAAGTTTTCGCTCTTAATTGCACAGTTTACTCTCCAGATTAGACAATCCAATGTTTTCATGGTAATAAACCCATATGTCAAGACATGTTATGATATTGAGTAAGTGATATTTGTTTATTTGTTCATTTATTAAAATTTCCAACTGACAACAAATGTCTAAATGAATTGGTTGCGGCCAGCGGTACGGAAAAAGTCTTGTAACCGATGACGAAACACGTCAACTGATAAGTCAAAGTCAAACATGTCGAAGAATTCGTTGAAGTGCCGACTGATAGATCGAATTGGCTAGTATAGTGCATATGTAGTTGCTCGTCTGCAGTTCTAGATACAGAAATAGGCGTTGGCGAAGAGGTATTTCAGATGCGTACAGATTTAACTGCGATAGTAGTGCTGGATAATCGATATGGCCCGTAAGCAGCTTTCCAGCAAACTTAGCTTGATCCGCCTTACCTCTAGTGGGTCGATGCTAATCAAGCGACAGCGCTCCTCGTACGGTGGCAGGTTTGTCGGGACACGTCACTCAGAGGATCATGCATATGTTCACAATAGTCATGAAGATCGATCACGGAAAGCCCCGCAAATTAGTTTGCGTTCTGTGTTTGTAAAGCAAATCCTATTAAAAAATGTGTTGTGTCAACGAATTTTATTGGATAATAGGTGTCACATGTAAACATAATGAATTAATACAAGCATAAAATATTCGCTTTCCTAATGCATCAACAATTGTCAAAGCCTGAGCACAGGTATATAAAATTGTTGTTTATAATAAAACAAATCGCTGGTTACAAAATCTAGCAGAAGACTCAGTACCTATGCAATCGGTACACGGTAAGCTTAGCAAGTTCTATTGTTTAACACTGAAAATATCGCATTTCAATCATTCTTAAACTTATCCTAAAGCGAACAAAAGTGGACTTTGATACACACAATATTGAAAATATTAAATATACTCAAATTTACGCTATTGGGCCGATTTTTGTAACCAGTGATTTGTTTTTATTATAATCATTAAATTTTACATAGGGGTAATGACAGTTTTGGCAGGTTTTGTTCTATTATTGGCAGGGGGTTTTTTTATGACTGATTCTGCTCAAATTCTGCATATCAAAGAATATTGTGGCCAAATTTCATAAAATTCGGTCGACAAAAACCCCCTGCCAATAATAGAACAAAACCTGCCGAAGCCGTCTGTTCCCCTATCTGTGCTCAGGATTTGACAATTACTTATGCTTGTTTTAATCTATTATGTTTACATGTGACACTTTTCTTACAGTACCTATTATCCAATAAAATTCGTCGAATTTATCGTGATAATGCAATAGTGAATTGGCATTTGCACACATCTTTTATTAGGATTTCGTTACCAAACACAGTACGCAAACTAAGTTGCGGCACTTTTCGTAATCGATCTTTTGGGAATGACTATTGGGAACATATCACATACTCTATATCATAACATGTCTTGACGCATGGGTTTATTACCATGGAAACATTGGATTGTCTAATCTGGTGAGTAAACTGTGCAATTAAGAGCGAAAACTTACGGGTTCAGCACTGTTGTTCCATCGAATTTAGAGTTCGACCAATCTTAATGTATGACAGACCTACGTGGGCTGGACACATTACCCAAATGTCGAAGAACATTCATCTATTTGGAAGATTTCATATTGCTACTGGCATTTTAACAATACTTGATCCAATTACTATTGAAAAGGAAAGCACTATATATTTCTATTTTGCAGCAAACATGTATGTATATGGGAAAAACCATACAATTTTAAAATAGGGCGTATTCAAAATTTCACCGATGAAAGATTTTAAAACACCCCGTATCCTTTTCCTGGTGCTCTAAGCTTTCTTTTCGTGAGAAAACCACGGAGGTTCATAAAAGTGCGATAATATTCGCGTCTGGGGGCACCGTGCCCTACCATTAATAGAACCGTTTGCACATGGATAACATGCTATTCCAGCGTGTCTGGGTAGCAACCACTAGTACAAGCTATTCTCCGAATTTAGAACGGACATATCTTTGTAGCAAATCATTTTTCACAGGTGATCCCCGGGAGAGAAGTACTACGGCACGTACTTTCATCACAATTTCATATATTACACAGATAGAAAAATGCACTGAAATTTACGCTAAAAATCATGCACATAAATGGAACGCCATTATTAGCGTAATTCCATGTGGAATAAGGCCTAAATGTATACAATCTTTGACGTGAATCATCAATATTGCATGCAAGTTGTAAGTAAACTTGTCAGGAAGGTCACCATTTCAGCGTAGAAAAGCGTAAATTTCCGCATCTCAAGTTTTACGCGTTGTTTACTTTTCATTATTTTTTTCTGTGTAGGTTCTGCAGCATAGCATGACGTCACGAATGAATTCGGTCCTCGTCAAATGAACTTTTTTGACAGTTCGGTAGTACTTTCCACTGACTCCGACGAGGACTCCGACAACGGCCGAGTTCGTGATTGGTTGGCTGCCACTGAGTCCAACAAAAAGTACTACTAAACGGTCACCAGATTGAGGTTACATGCAGTCGCTGCAGAACCTAATTCTCGCTTAACTTTTCAAAAGGTCCTAAGTAACATTTTTTTCATGATTTAATTTGAATATTGCAATCAACATATTTCATGCTAATCTGTTGATTGCAATATTCAAATTAAATCATGAAAAAAATGTTACTTAGGACCTTTTGAAAAGTTAAGCGAGAATTGCGGGAAAATATGGAAATTATTCGACGATGGAAACAAAATTATAGACCAACGCAAAATGAACTCCCCGAAGAAATTATTTGAGCGAGTCGTAAATGAACGCAAAATGAACTTTTGTTCGAGTGAATACCCCGCTCAAGTGTCAAAATCTATTAGGTGAGTGAATTTGATGAACTCCTGCACAGGTCTATTGGCAATTTTACAGATAGCTAAGAGAATGAAGCTTATGACTGATGACGATGACGACCGATTTTTTGTTTGTAGCGTGAACGGGATTATCCCTCTCTAATACCGGTATTTTCGGTACTCAAAATTGGCCGGTAATACCGGTATTACCGATTTCGAAACCGCCGACTACCCTATTCAAGACCGACCATTCCCAGAGCTTCTTCCACCCTTTTTTTTTAATTGAAAAGTCGCGTTGGAACAGGGCTTTCAATCCAAAATCAAAATGGAGATGTTTAATCCAGGATAAATTAGTCAGTTTTAGAAAAATCATAATCTATTTTTTTTTTCTCTCGCGTACCGCGCTTCAAGATGCAACTAAAATTTTACTGAATTTTGGGGTCCCTTATGATCGGTAATGAAGAAATTTTTGGAAAAAAAATGGAAACGCGGCTTTACAATCTAAAACGAAAGTTTGTTTGAAGTTTTGGAGAAGCTTACTCCAGGAGGAATTGATCAGTTTTGAAAAATCTCATTTTTTTTTCTTCCGTGGATAGCGCTTCAAGACGCAACCAGAAATTAACAGATGTTTGAGAATAAGGGATCCTGGTACTGAATGAATTTTTGGGAAAGAATGGAACGCGGATTGGATTGGATTGTTCGGAAAATATTCAATCGAACGGCATTGAATTTTCATGTTATCCAAAATTTTCTTGCAACTCGTAATGCCTCCTTGTAGGTTGGTCTGCGTTGGAGACTACTAGTCAAGCTGTTGCGATCAATCGATAGATGTTGTAATTATCATTTAATGATTACTATATGAATTACCGGGTAATGATTACTATAAGAAAAGTGGACTAACGTTTTATCTTAGCTTTAGTGTATACACACATTCCCATGGAAAGACAGACATTTGCTCGGTTCGTAAAGCTGAGTCGATTGGTATATGACACTATGGGTATCCGAGGCCTCCATTTAAAGTTCGTTTTATGAGTGAAATCCTTTTTTTTATTTTTGTTATAGATGTCGTACCTAACTATTATTGGTAATCCAAACACTAATTTGGTGATCTAAAAACATGTTTGGGCATCAGCTACTATCGGTTTTGTAACTTTAGTCTGTCTATTAACCAAGAAAAGCAGTGGCTCGTATTATACAATACATTTTTTAATCAAAAATATTTTTTTTAGAGTCATAGTTTTTAAACCCCTTTGAAACAGATGCACCGAGCTCGAATGTAGACTACACCATGCAGAACATATCAATGGTGATGCAACAAATAATGAAGACGGCATGTTAGCGAAGCTGGGAGCAAGAATCATATTTTTTGTAATTTTTTTCTTGATAGTTATTCCTCAGATATGAATAGACAATATGTGGAATGGTCAAGTTTGATCGATCAGGTCAGATCGATGATAATTTACCCCCCACACACTGCGTGATTCCGGACGGAATGAAGAGAATGTTGACATACCGAAAAAAATAACTTCGGCCTTAATTTAGGTGTCTAATACTATAAAACTTCGCAAAGCGTTGAAGGCTATACAGTACATGAATGAAAAACCATGTTTACTAGCATTATTTGCGAGCAAACATTGAACATGTGTAGTATTTCAAACGTGCCCAATGAAGTTCACAAAATCACCTGTCGGTCATACCTGCATTTATTTCCCTCAGTTTCTTATCAGGCGCGTTTCTGCACAAACAGAACACATCAGCGGTAATGCACATGCTGGTCGCCGGGCACGATAGTTCGTGCACCAGTCGCTATCCTTGAATCGAATCGATACGCAACGTCCGCAAACTAATAAATTGATTGCGCGAGAATGTCCACAACTGCTGGCTGAATCGCCAATGCGCGCGATTAACTGATAAGTTGGTTTTGTTCGATAGGCATCTATAGCGACAGGCAAGATAGCCCGTCGTCTTCAATCCCTTAGCGGGTCGTTGGTGGGTGGGACGATACCGGCAACATAGTCTCCATTATTATCAGTTCATTATTTCTTAATCCATGTTTGAACTGTCAATACGATTATATACAACCGGACGTTAAGGTATAAACTATTTCAGGGCTTAGTAAAAGGATCAGCGCATTCAGTGCAATTTTCCCAGATCATCTCCAGGAAATATCGTTTTATGTCCCTTCAACGCACTCCGATAGTTATCATGAACCTGCACGACTTATTGCAATTTCATACGCCACATCATAATATCAACAACCAGGGTCCATTCTTCCATCAAAAGCACCCCTCCGACCCGTTCCCTATCGATTACCAACAGTCGACGATACAGATAATGGCTTTCACCGGGCGAGACAGTACTTTCGATTGCCCAAGATCAGTAAGTGGATAGTTGTCGCTGGATTCAGTTCCCGGTAGACGTGCAGGTCGACGCAGCGGTGAGTCAATCAATCCGCGCCTGGTGGTTCCGGTACTCATTTGAATGCTTCCGAATATCAAGTGCCAAATAAACACTCATCCTGTGTAGCATTCATCGTGAGAGGTAGTTTGACTTATCAATTAGTGATTTTTTTTCGATTGAATGAATAGGTTAATCAAGTGTGTGTCCCCTCGAAACCGTTGTTGAGCTCAAGTGATCCACTCTTCGGTGCGAGCGCAAAATGTGCAACAGTAGTGCCCCGGCCGGCACTGGCAATGTCACTGGGCCAATTCCCACGGTGGTCGCCTCCATCGCTGGGTACGACGAGTACTACGATTCCAGCTGGCAGCTCATTCCGCCGGATTATGGTGCCACCGAATACGACTACAAGTACGAGTAAGTTATCGAGCTAATTCGGGACAAATAGCCTAATACGTTCGCGCAGGCAGATTTATGATCGCACGCGCGTAATCTATCAGAGATAACTGCGGTGCTAAATTGGGCTGTTTCGAAGTAGTAGTAAAAATTTGGACATCGACAACCAGAAGTCGAATAGGAAGCTAATTGTCTCAATTGTAACGGGTGCTATATTTGTGGCAATAAAGGCTTGGACCACTTGAAAATGCGTCGGGCGGCTTCCCTAGGTTGAGGCATAACTTTTGGAGTGGCTGATGTCTCATTACGTGTGAACCTCTTGAAAAGGTGTGCGCCGGGCATCCCGAGACGAGAGGTCATAAATTTTGGTAAGAGAGTGAGATTATTTGTGTTGGCCGTGATTTCCAGACTTTGGGTTGAGTATGCATCATGATTATAGTTGATAACTACTTAACAGGTAGGGTAATTGTTCGGGGTTTTCAATATATCTCCTCTCATATTCAATCCTTCAAAAAATAATTATGAGAGAAGCAAATGCATTTTTTCCTTTTATTTGCTGTCTTACTAAAAGTATCTTTACTTTCAGTCCGAAATGTTTAATTACTTTTGTGATTTTAAATCAGTGATCACGTTTGTCTGCAAGAATAACCATCAGTATAAAATCGAATAACGGGAAATGAAACAGTTACCATGTTGGAGGAATCGTTTTAGTGCCCATTCGCAGTCGTTACCAGGGAGTGGACGGGGTTCGAAAAATACTAAGTTTTGCGTTATGTTGGGGATCATCCCATCCCAGTAATAACGCATACTGCCTTAGACTATACGCCATCTCCAAACTTCCTGTGCTACCTACTTATACGCAGTACAAGTAGGTATTGAGCACAGACATCATCCATCAGCGCCGAGAGCTTCTCTGCACTATGCATCGATTTGAGGACGTCCGCGTACTTGTTTGTCCTTATCCGTCTTGAGTAGCAAAGTCTTGCGTCTATATCTCACCTTTGTTACCTTCCCGGAGGATCCTAGGGATAACCTTTCCTCCTATCCACCAGTTGTCAGAGACCGCTTGGGGTTTTCGCATCTAGCGTGCCATCGTTCCATCAAACGCGGATAACCGGCGTCATCTCTGCTCTCTGTCTTTCTTGCTTGGCATTTGGAAAACTGTACCGTACTGTTTATCGAAGCTGCGCGCCCCGTCATTGCTTGTGGAGATTATTCTCCTTTTGGCCTTCAGCTGTCGTCGGAAGGCTGTCTTGACCTCTTGGCAGCGCCGTAGCATGTGGTTGACCAGGTTGGCCCCCGCCAAGGGCGCCAAACCTTAAAGGGGCGCCGAAATCCAGAATTGCACTATGAGAAAAAGGTCTTCTTTGCGCGGTTATATACAACTTGAATTTTCTTCGATTTTTTGTGAATTTTTTGGTGAGGTTAACTCATTGTTTTGTTGATGCTGAAGGTCTCAAACGGCTATTGTGTCGCCAGCACTAAATTGTAGAAGTAGTGATAGGGAGTTTGTTTTATTTTGAGATAAATTCGGACCATTTTGATCCAGTGACATTTTCGATTCCTTTAAACCAGACAATTGTATGAGGGTAAAAAACAAGCAAAGCCGTTGAATATTCGATGATATTTTGAATTTGATTTTTTTCTTTTGGGTCTATATAATCTGGTAAGGCTTTAAACGAGGCACTTGTCTAAAACATGCTGAATATGAGAATCAGCATAAGGGAATTTCAGTAATGATGGCAACTGATCTACTTCAAAGTGGAAATTTATTGACCTAACCAATTCAACCAATGCCACCAAACTTTCGATAGACTTACCTTAAGAATTGATATAATTTTGATCCGAATAGGTCTGGAGTAGGTTTTTATTGATTCGACTTGGTCCAATCGCTATTCCTACCTTCTACCAATTCTCTCCAAAATATTTATTTCATTTAAAGTCCGGCAGTTGGCTTTCTCAGTATGAAGAATCAGAACGATGGTTTTTACTTGCCCGACGTTGTTGTTGTATGTTAGAAAACAAACCCAATCTTAAAATCACTATTCCAAAATTTTACAAAAAGCTAGCATGAAAAGCACCCTCTCTACCACTGATCGATCGTGGTTTATCATTATTTACAATAGACAATGGAAAAAGGCCACAACCCATCGACAGGAACGTCGGACAAGTAAAAAAATCGTCCTGATTCTTCAGACTGATAAAACCAATTTCCGAGTATGACATCTTATCTAGTCAAAGAACACCCTTCCAAGTCCAGTAGTCCACCGACCAAGGTCCAATGGCGATTCTGAAGGTAACTCGATCCACTCCAATGTAGAGTTCGTCTGACCGGAAGACTTGCTATTTGTTTTGAACATGCATGAAAGTAAGGGGGCGTCCAATAACGGTTTCGCCAAGGGCGCTGAGAGTCAACACTACGGCTCTGCCTCTTGGTCTATAGATTGACATCACCTTCTCGGCACAACTCATTCTAGCTCATTACTTCCCGTTTGAGCACAGTCTTGTCGCGAAACACCACTTTATATGTTGCTCCCTGTGGTACTTTGTGGTACTCTGTTCGTGATATCGCGTCTTATATTTTAAAAAATTGAAAAAAAAAACATACATCTATGTTGCAGTAAGATTAAATTTCCATAGAGAATTAGAGAAATAAGTGTAAAAGCAATGAATAAATATAAAATTTACCTAAATAAGGCAAAATTTTCATAAACAATCAAGAATTTTCTAAGAAGCAAAAATATATTAGCACTTTTAAAAGTAAAAATTGCAATTATTTAAAGAAGAATCTATATATATAAAACAAAGTTGGCATTTGTACGACCGCGCACCACTCAAGAATAGACAGCCCAATTTTCGCTAATTTATATCCGTTTTCTTCTTCTTCTTACGAGGAAAAATGTTTTGATGTAATAGGAATTTGTTCAATTGGTAATTGGTTGTTCGTTCAATTTGCATTTGTTTTCTTGATAAACTGTAACAGAAAATTGATCAATTTTTGACGATACAAAGTTCGCCTGGTCAACTAGTTTACCATAAATAAATAAAAAATATATTGAAAAATATTAAAAATTTCCATAAATAAATAAATATTAGCAACAACCAATTACAAAATGTTCTAAAAGATAATTATGTTGTTTTTCCACAAATGATCAATGAAAAGCAATAAAAAATAATGGAATTTTCATTAAAGAAATAGAAAAAAAAATACCATAATCAAAATTTTCATGAACAATAAATGCATTTAAAGTGTCATCTATGGAATAAAAATCCTCAGTTTCATTGCCTTTTCATATTTTTCTAAGGAAATTTTCTAATTTTTTATTAAGCTCTCGTTTATTAAGATTAAAAAAAAAGTTTTTCTTTGTTTCCCGAAAAATAAAATACGGACCGTTACAAATAATTAATACAAATTATGTACTACTGCACTCTGAAAGGTCAAGGGGGGGAGGTGTGGGGTGCTGTAATAAAAAAAAGAATATTAAAATTGAAAAAAAAATGTTAAAGAATGTTTTGAAAATCCCTTAAATTTTTAGGAAATTTTTTGTTGTTCCTTCAAAATATTATTTTTGGGCCAAAAAATCCAAGGAATGGAGCATATTTAAAAAAAAAATATTAGTATCTGGCGTATTATCGAACATCAAAGCGGTTTTCGAGCAGGACGATCAATAACGGATTGGTTATTTATTTACTCTGCGACAAATCCTTGATAAATTCCGGAAATACAGCCTGCGGACTCATCATCTGTTTGTGGATTTCAAGGCAGTGTACGACTCAGTGAAACGGAACGCACTGTGGCATATAATTCTAGAGCATGGCTTTCCGGCAAAGCTTATTAGGCTGATTCGTGCGACGCTGGAAGGATCCAAATCGAGTGTTAGAATATCTGGGAGACATCCGATTGGTTCGTCATGTTAGATGCTTTGAAGGTGCTGAAAGGTGCAATGAAACGGAACCATAATTAACAATCTTACATTTATAATGTTCTGAAACTCAGATGTGGATACGTACATTAGGTGGAAGATTCTGATTTAAAAAATGAATTGGACCCACGACCTTCAGTACGCTAGACTGGTGCTTTTAACCTTTCCGTCCCTGACGTCTGTTTAAATTAAAACTGCTGTAAAACCACATTTCCAGATGAATCCCAATTTTTGATTCAAACTGGATTTTAATCCGCAGTACGGTTCCCGAAAGATTCCAGAATCCGTTAGGGTCAGTTGTTTCCGGAAATAGTGGCCATTTACAAATTTAACTCAAAACAGGACGTGTGACACCTCGAACTTCATGACTTAACTGAAAAATGTTTTCAGGGTTCCTGGGCCACTCGAGTTCAACCCGGCCACATCGGCCATAATCCGAAGACCTACGAAATGGACATTTTTTAAATTCAAACAAAATAGGACGTGTGCCATCTCATACTTGATGATTTCGCAAAACAATGAAATCAATTCTATTTTCGTGGCCCTTAGGCTATTTGGTCCTCACTTCGATGTTTTGCCTAACTTTTGAGCCCTTTGGCTCTCTTGCTTGTGCCAGTAAGCACGCAAAAGCAGTGAGCCCTTAAGCCCTTTTTATTATTCTTGTGTCATTCAGAACCACATTTTTTTTGTCATTTAGTTCTCAACGTGCTAGCAAGCTACTCAGATAGTCCCCCGGCAGCAGAAGCTTTCCCGATACCGACGACCCGCATCCCTGGAGGGCTATTACATCACCAATACTACGCTTTCAACTGGTCAGCATATGCATAGATCAGCTCAAGTCCAACTCACTTCAACATTTCAACAGGTGAACGGACGAATGCCTAGGTCAGACCAAACATTGGAGCTATCTCCGGTTAAATGGTGCTCCGACGACCCGAGGCGGGTGCATTCACACGCCACGGTCTACTCAGCTCAGCGGGTGGTGGATATAGCCTACTCCAACAACCAATTTTCGATGCGCTTGAGTCATTCACTTTCTACCTTTTTCGTTGCGCCATTTGACTTCCGCGGCTATACTGCGGAAACCCAGTAAACCACATATCGTATAATAAACAGCAAATAAAGTCGCATTTGCGTCCATCAAAAATCAAAATCGCATTGTATATCAAACTTTGTCAGATTATTGTCGAAAAATGTTGTATTGAATGCACCGTATACGATAATTTTTACCGTAGTGAAAATCAATCGTAATTGTGTGAATAAAAACTCGTAATGACTTATATTCCATGCAATATCCTATATCAGTGCGAATGAATGTCTATGTGAATCGTTATACAATCGAGACCACTTCAGTCTAAATGGCTTGTAGAAGCTTCAACCAGTTGTAAAGATATAAATTGTGTAGTTTATGTTGGACAAAAATCCGATTCACTTCAAGATGTGCAGTATGGTGCAGTGGTAGAGTATCCGCCTACAAATCCAAAGATCGCATGTTCGAGACTTGGTGCTGGTAAATTCTTTTTCCATTTTTTATTTTTTTATGAATAATCGTAATAATGTTCTTATGATGTCGGGAAAAATCGTAAAATAAAACTCGTATGTACCTATATCGCCTCCACTTTGGTACGTATATAGCCAATCTGTGCATTATATACGATTAATTTGGTTCTTATATAATAACCTATATCAAGAGTTATAGGTACCAAAATGTTGACTGGGTACGCGCTCGCCGCAAGCTGAAAACAGTTGCGACGTTGGTAGCAGGCGCTGCCGTTCCCATTCATTATCGACATATATCTTCGTCGGTGGTGTACTCATGTTGTGCTATCCGCAATGGCGGCCTGCTGCTTCTGCTTCCTACGCCAACTTCGCTGTAGGATGCCGGCTATCCTGGTCGTCACTCTTGCGACCGTACTCCACTGTTCTGCAATCTGGCACATTCTTCTGACGATGTTATCGATGGTGGTGTCTATTTCGCATACCTCAAACATCGCAATACTCTCCGTTTTGAACCGGGGACAAGTTAACAGGATGTGCTCAGTCGTTTCTGTCAAGTCTGGGAATTGTGAACAGGCGGGGAAACCGCATGTCCAAACCTGTGCCTTGACTCCTGGCCGGAGCTTCAACGTTCCACAGCAATAAACTCAGAATTGATCCCTGTGGGACACCTGCCGTGATGAGGACGCTAGTAAAGCCTTCGTCTGTCTCGCCACTATCAATACTCGATTCTGAAAGTAGACGTCGTTGTGATGCAGAATGTTGTTGACTTGGTAGACTAATTGATCTGAGGTCCGCAACAGTTTGGAGTTTTTGGAACAACTGGCTTAGGCATGCTTGAATTGCAAGTTATACACCAAGACTCTATGGACATGTGTGAGCTTTATGAGTTGATGTCGTGTGGTACAGGTCTGAACTACGGAGCAGTTTGGAGAACTTAGAAAACCTGGTACAGGCATGATTGATTTGCAAGTTGTACATAAGACCCTATGGACATGTGTGGGCTTGAAGTATTGACGTTGTTTTGGGACAGAGCGTAGTAGATTTAAATTTTAAGTTTTTTTCAAAACTGATCTCGGTCTTCGGCGTGTCAATTGATCTTAGAAGTGGCTATTCCGTAGGCCCCTCAGATCATGGCCGATGTCGCCGGATATCCAAAATGCCCAGGGATCCTAAGAATATTATTTCCAACATTTTCTGTAAAATTATGAAGTTTGAGTGTCACACAACCTTTCCGTAACTGACGTCTGTTTGTAAGGGCTTCCAAAAATTAAAACTACAGTCCGAATTCGTAAGACCTGGATTGTATCCGATGTGACCGCGTTGAACCCAAGTTGCCCAGGAACCCTTAGATTATTATTTCCTGATGTTTGAGGTGTGACATGATCTGTTTTGACTCAATTTAGAAAATTACTCAATTACGAAAAGAGCAATAGAATGGGATTATTGATTTTTCGTACCAATTTCTTTTTTAATGAATATACATCCAGGTTTTTTTACGCGGTTGGAATACATTAATTTCTCGGGTAACCTAAACTTTCACAGCTTGTTAAATACCCCCTGAATTTTCTTTGATTTTTTTGTGAATTTTTCCGTGGGGTTAACTCATTGTTTCATTGATGCTTAAGGTCTTAAACGACTAAAACCAAACCGTGTAAAAAAAAACTGGGTTTAAGTGGGAAAAAATCTGCGGATAAGAATAACAAGAATCTCAACAAGGAACGAACATTAATGAAATATAATTTTAATCATTTCCATGAATATATTTAGCGCATAAGAATCAATGTCAAATCTAATAAATTCACAGTCCTTTTTAATCTAAATTGATTTAAATGACGTTTAAAGTAGCCTCACATTTCGGGAATCTTGTCCATTGATTTTGATCCCAAAAAAGCGGGATCCATGCAATTTCGTCACGAATAGTAAAAATTTCCTGGCCAATTTATAATTTGATTTACAGCTCGTTCTTAGCTCGGACTCTCGGAGATCTTCGCCGGATTGTATTGTAAATCAGGCTCCCGTCCACACACATGGGAGCGAAATTTGCAGACAAGCTCATGATGTGTAAACCAGCCGTAAAGTACGTGAGGACCGTAAAGCATTTAATCCGACTAAATTTTCCCTCGGTTTCAAACTGCCTTAAACTCGATTTTGTTCATTTGATTTTTAAATTATTTTTCCAAGCCCTCGTTTTTTCGAAATACTCAGAATTATTCAGAAAGACTTTGAATGATTCTTAATGTGTCCATTACGACTTTTTCGATTACGACGGGACAGTACAATAAGGTCTAAAAACCGGGACTGTCCCGTTAAATACGGTACGTATGGTCAGCCTACAGCTTAGCGGCTACTTAATGAGCCCGAGATTCTCGAGCACTCACAATCCTTTTTCCGTCGTCGCCGTCTGTGTGAACCCGTACGAACCCCTCAACCGAATTTAAATTGGCACGTCTCCAATCATGGGTACCTCGTCAGCCCTGGTGATCTCCTCCTACATTCCTATAATGCCTTTCGAAAAAGTTCGAACTTTCGCATCTGATCATCTAATCATCTAATCATCTAATGGCCACTAAGCGGCACGACAGCATCCTCGTCTATTCGCGAAGTCGAAGCAAATTCTGCTCTTCCCTCCCATGGGAAATCCCATTGCTATCTGTCAGAGTTTGAGTGAAACATGGCCGCCATCTCCTCCTCTCTGTTGCTCTACTGTAAAAACCCATAAAGAACTGTCATTGTTTGTGTGAAGAATTTTACCTCGACTTCGCGAATAAATAGTGATTTGACAATGAACTCTCGGTATGTCGAGCTCTTGATCGAGGGGTTTTTTTAGCTTCTCACCACGTCTGAAACTGTTTTAGCTTAGACAGTTTCTTTTACATAGGAAACTCTTGCAGTTTTCCGAAAAAAAGGAGCAAACGTTGGAGCAAATGACGATTAGCACATCATTCTTATATTTCACCCGACGATTCATAGTTGTTTAGCCCTCGGGGCTTTGTTGTTTTCCTCAAAACACGAACAATCAAAAATTTCACCGACAAAATAAAACATTAGGGTAACGGGATGTAATGTTAGGCCTGGATGCAACGTTGGCTAATCACGCAAATTAATCAATAATTCAACAATAATTTGTTTTGTAGAGAGATAATTATCAATGCTTCTTTGAAAAAGTATATCAAGTTTAGTAAAATTGGACGAACATAAAGTCCATTTCGCACGAAACTTTTGATGGATTAAATAATAGATTGTGAACAATTATTGTTGTTTTTGACTACATAACATAATAACCAAAAGTAATAAAGCCGTTTGGTGGCATAATTTCGTTTAGATCTTCAATATATGAATATTTAAATCGATAAATGTGCTCAACCACCGCATAATAGGCTAAGGTTTGAGCCATATACCCTATATTTTAACTTTTCAAAAACTATTAAATGATTATCATTAGGGTAACGGTACCAATAGTGGAGGTACTAGTAGATCCAAAAAAGATTTTTTTTAATCGATAATTATGGGAAATAACTTCTTCTTCTTCTTCTTCTTCTTCTTCTTCTTCTTCTTCTTCTTCTTCAATGGCTCTACATTCCAACTGGAACTTGACCTGATTTACAACATAGTATTCTTTTACCATTTCCTCAGTAATTAATTGAAAGCTTTCTATGCTCGCCACTGCATAAGTATGTATCTTGTGTGGCAGGTGGATACACTATGCCCAGGGAGTCGAGAATGTTTCTAACCCGAAAACACCCTAGACCGGACCGAGAATCGAACTCCCCATCTCCGGATTGGCAATCCTACGCCTTTACTCGCAAGGCTACTGGAGATTTGGGATGGATGGCAATTATGGGAAATATACAAGTTTAATATCTTAGCTAATAGATAAACTAATACAGCGATTCCACGGGAAAAGAATAGAGTTGAAAAAAGTTGTCCAATTTTGCTCAAAATCACTTGGTATGTTCTTCATCGAAAATAATTAGACCCGTATTTTTTATTTTTTATTAGGGTGGCCATGTTCGATATAGGGTTACCAGAAAAATCGCTATTTTTCGATTTTTTTATTTTTAAAAATCATAACTTTTGAACCACTGGATCGATTTGCAATATTTTTTATGGATAGAAAGCTTATTACTTCTAGTCTTATATATAAAAATGAAATGGTCTGTGTTCGTATCCGCATAACTCGAAAACGGCTGGATGGATTTTATTCATTCCTTCAGCAGTTACGTTCATTATAGTTTCCGACGGGTTTATATGATATTTCCTCACGCATAAATCACGAGTAAGGTTGAGTAAATCGTGAAAAATTAAAATTAGGATTCGTATTGAAATTTCCTATGGGCAGTTCACAACGAGCATTTCCGCCTACTATGCAGGACAACGTCTGCCGGGTCGACTAGTTCTTACTAAAAATTTTGGTTTGGTGTATTGGTGTACTCAAATTTGCTAAAATGGTCAAAATATTCGTTTTTTAAGATTTTTAAATGTTGGACCACAACGACTATATATTTTATATTTTTTATGAAAATTCAAATATTTTTACATAACATATCAAAAATTAGAAATGTTCATCGAGCCGTTTTTGGGTTACATTTTTTGAAAATTTCAAGTTTTCTGCCCATACACACATGGAATGAACGTTATTCTCCACTATTTCAAAAGTATGAAAATGTTATTCAAGAGTGTTTGTTTGGTCTCGTTTATTAGAAGAATTTACGAATCGCAATAGTTGAAAATAATTCAATCGGAACAGACTATTGTTGTTATTGACTTCATTCTCCAAAATCGGCAAAGCAATATGTCGTTTTTCAAAAAGGTTGGTTTTCAGCAATCCATACAATAGGTTACCTGCTTTGTTTATATTTTTTCAATATTTTTGATGCAGGTAATTCATTGTATTTTCTTTTTTGATTATGATTCATCTGTCTCCTTTTCCTTGTTCACTCTACCTAAATGATGCCCAAAGGGACTATTTAAAGTGGTCTATAAGATAAAGTATATGTCAGTCAAGAAAATCAGTGAAATTGTCCAGTTGCCTTACTGAAGAAACGTTTAATACAATGAAGCACGAATGCTCAAATTGCCATGTTTGGAGTAATTGTTACAGGAAACTTACTCCTAAACTGTATGATTATGCAGCGGAAAGGAGAATAAAATTGGATAAAAGCTGTTCCTACATTTGTAATACCTGCTATTGCCGACTTTATCGCATTATCAAGAAAGGAAACGAGCCAGCAGCTCCAAGTGCAGTTAATATAGAATGTGAAAATCAAGAACTCACTGTTTCTTGATGATCTCGCCGTTGCCGGATCATCAGGCATCAATAATTTCCTCGTGGCGGGACCATCTAGAGTGAACAATTTCGCCGCACCAGCAAACATCAATAATGGTGGTTTCGAAATAATCGATCCCAATGCCGCTGGATCATCGGAAATTGACGCTGTTCCTAGTGTTGGTAAGTAGAATAATCTCTTCTTTTTGTTCATTCAGACATCATGATTTGCTACGTTATACTAGTTGTACTCGATTATTCAGAAAATTGAAAAACATCAGTTCCGTATAATCTTACCTAATCCGACCTAGTAGCTCAATTTGTAGAGCAGTTGCCTATCATGCAACAAAATAGAATAATCGAATACAATATGTATTACATTATATGAAGAAACATGCTCCTAACTAATAGTTATTTTTCCATCTTGTTTTCAGAATCTTTGTTTTCTTTGGAATCAACGAGTGCTGAATCAATTGGTAGCGCTGGTGCCCAGAAACCCGGAGACGGTCAGGAAATTCTTCAACAAATGAAGACAAAATTTGATGAAATATCTGACAGAAACGATCGATATAGGATTCTAACTTCCCTTCCCAAATCTTGGACTGCATACAAAATGATGCAAAAATTCGGTGTTTCGCAACGAACTGCTCAACGTGCAAAGAAATTACAGATTGAAAAAGGTTTTATGAGCACACCGGAGACCAGAGTAAATATGTTGTCTTTGAGCGATGATACTCTAACTGTAGTTAGGGACTTTTATAATAGTGACGAGATAAGCAGAGCATGTCCTGGGAAAAGGGATTTCGTTATTGAAAATATGGCAGGAGAAAAAGTGCATGTACAGCGCAGGTTACTTTTATGTAACCTTCGTGAAATTTATTCAATTTTCAAAGAGCAATATTTTACTTTTAAAATTGGATTTTCAATGTTTTCCAGCAGCCGCCCAAAAAATTGTATTCTAGCTTGTTCAAGTGGAACGCATACTGTCTGCGTATGCATTTATCATCAGAATGTTAAAACAGAATGTTTAAAACCCTTAAGGACAAGAAACTTATTCATAACCATTTAAAAACGTATCATGACTTGTTTTTTAAAATACTTTGTGAAAATCCTACAGAGAAATGTTGGTTGAAAACCTGTGATCATTGCCCGGGTACGCAGACACTAGAGAATGACCTGATGAATTCTCTTGAAAATGT
This sequence comes from Armigeres subalbatus, assembly GCF_024139115.2. Taxonomy (NCBI): domain Eukaryota; kingdom Metazoa; phylum Arthropoda; class Insecta; order Diptera; family Culicidae; genus Armigeres; species Armigeres subalbatus. The sequence continues at coordinate 352,830,371 of NC_085141.1, read as the reverse complement.
CGATTCCTTAGAATTTATACAATGGAGGTAAACAGATCGTTGTCATTTAAATTCAATGCGAATGGATGCAGAAGAGTATGTGGAAACATTTTTAGAAAAATTAAGCGAATTATCTCCGCATAATTTTATTGCAGAGCAACAAGGAAACTACTTAAAACAACTTAAAATTAATTTGGAAGCAACTGATTGCATTTTTTTTGTGTCTTTATTAAGGAGACTTTCAGCCCGAGGCAACTGATTGCATTATAATTGCTGACTTCTCTGAAAATTACTCTTTTGTTATTCAGGACGCTATACAAGGTTTTCATTGGGCAAACGCTCAATGCACAATCCATCCTTTTGCCATATATTATAAAGATGAAGCACAAAATTTAAAGTTTACAAGCTTCATAGCAATCGCAGAATTTACTAAACATAACCATGTTGCCGTTCGGCTGTTTATAACAAATTGTGTGAATTTCATTAAAAAAAAAAGCTACCTTACCTGAAAAATATCCATTTTTTTCTGATGGATCAGGCAGACAATACAAAAATAAGATGACTGCTTTCAATTTGTGCCACATGTACAAAGATTTCGGTCTTAAAGCAGAGGGGAACTTTTTTGCCACTTGCCATGGAAAAGGGCCTTGTGACGCTTTAGGAGGTGTTCTAAAGCGAAACGCTTCAAAAGCAAGTTTACAAGGCCATCATATTACAACTGCGTACGAACTTTACTCTTGGGATGTTTCTAAAGTAGATTCCAAAATGTATTACGAGTTTTTCTCGGAAAAAGATTACAATGCAATGGAAAAGAAAATAAAAAACCGTTATACTCGTGTAAAACAAATCTCTGGGACACAATCGTTTCATTACTTTAAGCCACAAAATGAAAATTACATTATCGTGAAACGGTTTTCGTTTTCAGATGAAGAAAAGTGTGTTAAATTGTAAGAATTTTGCTATGTAATATTTTTTTGATGAATTATGAAAAATAAAAAAATCGAATTAAATGCTGAGTTTTAATTGAAGGTAATCAGAGAAAACCATTGCTTGTAGTCTAAAGCTTTGAGATTTGAGCTACCATTCCTCAATATAGCAGAGCCAAGATTCTCTCAGACAGCGCTGGTTGCCAAATTTTTAATAATACCAATGGAAAGCATTCATTACACAAAGAATTTCAGCGTAGATTTCATTGGCCGGAAAAATTGTGTTTTTTGGACTTCAAAATTGATTTTCAACTTCACTAAATATAAAAAAAAAATCTACACGCTAAAAAAATATATTCTAGTTTCAGTTCGGTTCACTCAAAATGACCCTTTTGTGGAATAATTCAAAATAGTTAAGTACTCAGTCGTGATTTACGCTACCACTCAAATTCGGCATGAGTGCCTCTGCAACCCTTATGAGCACTCATGCTGAATTAGGACGCTAACGGACCATTGTGGTTCCAGTTAAAGCGTACACCATGGGTGAGTAAACCCTAGCAATGTTGGTCTCTGCTTTTAAACAATGTGAGGGTGATTTATAGTTCTTACATTTAATGGGGTCAGAATTGGACAAGACTCCCCTACTTTTGATAGGTACATTACTTCACAAATAAAACTAGATTAGTACACATGGTTATCATGAATTTATTAGGAATAAGTTTGATAACTTCAACAGAATGATTCCCGCAGTTATTTTGAAGTGATGGAAAATTATGCTCATTCCATGTGTGTATGTTCAGAAAACTTGAAATTTTCAAAAAAATGTAACACAAAAACGGCTCGATGAACATTTCTAATTTTTTGATATGTTATGTAAAAATATTTGAATTTTCATAAAAAAATATAAAAATATATAGTCGTTGTGGTCCAACATTTAAAAAATCTTAAAAAACGAATATTTTGACCATTTTAGCAAATTTGAGTACGCCAATACACCAAACCAAAAATTTTAGTAAGAACTAGAAGTAATAAGCTTTCTATCCATAAAAAAATATTGCAAATCGATCCAGTGGTTCAAAAGTTATGATTTTTTAAAAATAAAAAATTCGAAAAATAGCGATTTTTCTGGTAACCCTATATCGAACATGGTCACCCTAATAAAAAAATAAAAAAATACGGGTCTAATTATTTTCGATGAAGAACATACCAAGTGATTTTGAGCAAAATTGGACAACTTTTTTTTTCAACTCTATTCTTTTCCCGTGGAATCGCTGAATAAATTTACTAACAAAAATGAGATTGGTGTTAGTTAACATTTACAACTACCAAATATTGCTTGCACATTTAACCGGATATTTAAAGCACGATGCATCAACTGCAACCATCGTAAAAGGTATAACTATGAAAATTCTCATTAAAACCCCACTACCTCCGCCATTGGTGCTACCTCCACTAAGGGTACGGTTACCTTACTGCTTGAAAACATATGCATTGGGCAAAGAAATATCAATTTTCGTGTCGTAATATAATTTGCTACATCTTAGCAATTCCGGTTAAATTTCTGAGAAAAAAAAAACAACATATAAAAATGCACATTTTCTCCTTATTTCGATTAGCAACACAATCCAGTATTGGTTGATTCGCATGGTAAATAAGCATATTTCGTTTCGTGCAGTCATTTGATTCCTTCAACAGCTTTTGCTAACCTTTTCGACGTACGTACGTGCATACAACAAGGAAACCTGACCATGGGCACCCCAACTTTGCTATGAGTGAATACTACCTAACAAAATCAGTAAGGGCTTCATGCTAAATCGTATTACGGGTGCACTTGGGTTCTACGCCAAGTGGAGTGAAGAGCACTCGGCTGTTCATGTGTTGTTTGTTGAACCAATTACGTGAGTTCCCATAGTGTTCCTACGAGGTAGTGGCAGGTAGCCAATACGTGATCAATTAGGTTCGATGAAGTTTAGAGAGTTATGGGTATAATGGAATCATCGTCAGCTGTTCAATTTTTGAGGGGTGAATTGAAAGTTGTTAATGAAGACTGAAAAGCGGTTGAATCAATCATGAGTCAACGAGGGTTCGGGGTTGATACAATGTAGGCTTTTGGAACTAATTTGTATATTTGAAAGAAGAGTGCGGAGTGGGCTGCTAAGAAAGCAGAGGTGGAGAGGCCTGTAATAAATCAAAATTAAATTATAGATAATTCGATTTAGATTGCAAATTTGTTTTGCTCGTAATCGACCACGGAGTCAATCAGAGAACCAAACGGGGACAGTTCTGACATAAATTGTCAACTTCAATTACATTTCAAAAGAGTCGACATCCAACCCAAGGATTGACGTCCCGTAATTGAGTTGAACCGAAATAGAATATGTAGCTCGAAACGGTAAATCAAGTCTCCGATCCATCACATCAAAGTCCAAAGTCATGCAAACTTGCACATTACCCACAAGCACAGAGCAGAATAGACAAACAGAGCCGAAATTGCTCTGAAGAAGGTTACACCCATTTATGTCGCATTCCGTTTTGTCACGAAGACTTGTTGTGCCGAGTTCTGAGAGCCCCGCAGAGCACCTCAGCCTTGAGGAGATATTATTTTTGATAGCCCTGGGAAAATCGGAAGATGTTTCTCTAACAAACTAATTTTGGCGCCCCGGCTCGGACGCTCCGGTATGGAAAGCTAGCTGCTCACATGCCAACTCATAATTACCGACTATTTATGACTTGCCATGGTAGATTGTTTTTCGTAGATTGGCTTTCCACCTGGAGTTATGCACCGTTCGTAACGTTGATGATATCGCTACTTGGGTAGATCACACGCGGCGAAGGTGCACTTTCGTGCTCATATGAAGTTAGGGTTTTCGCAGTCAAGTGTGCTATCAAATGAAGAATACCCATTCAGAAACTAGAATGGGAAGAGTAATGGCTCTATTTGGATTCACCCGAGCCCTTAGCTTATGAAGCAGAGGGAAACATGCAAAACTATGTTTCGGCTACCTATTTAGTTAGTCGGAACCATTGCTCATGCATGAGCACTAGCAGTATGTACAAGTAGGGAGGCTTTTGGTCTGATGGCGTGTCGAAATTTGATGGCTCTTCTGTACAGTAAAAAAACGACAAAATTCAATATTTCATATGTCAAACTACTTAGAATCATTCATGTGGAGTTTTTTGCTGCATACTCATGTATCTTGTAAGTGTGTTCCTTTAACATGTAAAGATGACGTGCTTCAAAGTTATTGCAATATAAATTCAAGTAACACTTGGAAAATCAGTCTTTTTATGTGATTCCTTGAGAGAAGGAATAATGTACAGCACTTGGTAAACGATCATTTAAAGATATTTGGTGGTTTAAAAAAGTTTGGGGATTATTATTCCGTTGTCGCTATCAAGTTTAGAGGAAAGAAAGCTTACATGAGGAAAAGTAATCAATTATTTGGTGAATTGGTGAACAGTATTGAAACAAAGTAACTTCAGCTTATAAAATACTAAGAAGATAGGAGGGGGAGATCCCCAGCGCCAGACAGCTCTAAATAGCGGACACTTCTGAAAACGACACTTGCAGCGGTCCCTCCACCATCTTATGTAGTACAAAAGAAACCCGGATAAAAAATATCATTAAAGTATCATAAATTTTATTGTTACAACACCATTTAAAACATAATTTTTACCATTGAATATAATGGAATTTTGACAATAAAATCACATGAGAAATAATGGTTTTCCACGATAAAAAGAATGGTAAATGGGACTTTTACAATTGAAAAGGGGGGTTGTTATGTATCTTTACAATAAAAAAATCGAAAATTTTTCATACAAAATTCGAAGCAAAACAATTGATTTTACGGTTCTTCAATGGGATGATTTCGAGCGACAAAACAATAGAAAACATTGCGTTTTAAAAGTTTTCAATTACTGTTTCTATTGTTTTACAATAGAAAAACAACAGGATTTAGAATACATTATACTCCAATATTACAATAAAAATGAAATACAATTAATTGTTTTACAACTTATTTTATTTTCCTTCGGTTGTTTAGCATATCTTTAGACGAATCCAGCGCACTACTTCCAAAGTTGAGTGGGTTGCCTGTATCTGGAGAAAATCCAACATCGGTTTAAAAAGCGTACTAACTTTATTCCGAATAGACAATATACAATAGACCTGTGAAAATGTAAATTATAAAAGAATGTCAGTTTTATTAGAAAAATACGTCGAGAAGAAAAGAAAAATTACCTGCATCAGTTCTTATTATATCCCGTTGGTGAGATTGGCCAATGGTAGCCACTGAACGATCTTGAATCAGTGGCCAGCAAGCAGCAGTATTTTATTTATCATAAGCTTCATTTCTGTAAAGGAACAAGGATACATGTTACCAGGCATGTCATCAGGTAGTATGATGATAAAATTTTCATTTATTTTTTGTTCGGAATGAACCAGTGTTCATTATGTACATTGAACTTTTGTAGTACAGTAGACGTTCAGTAACTGCAAGTCATTTAACTGCAATTCGATAGTTACAACAGTCGCTAAACTTCAAACTGGTGTTAAACTCAATGACAGCTGCATTGCGCTGTACATTTAGATGCACTTTTATTGCATCTGACGATTGACAACCGTTTGACGTCTAGAATGCGTTGCAGTTATCGAACGAAATCTGTAAACAAGCATTAGACTGGAACCCAGCGGGACATCGCAGCAGAGGCAGACCCAGAGGCTCATGGCGGCGAAGCCTCAATAAAGAAATAAAAGAAGTCGACCGAAATCTAACCTGGCAACAGGTTAAAGCGATAGCCGGGCAACGCTCAGGATGGATATCTTTCAAGTCGGCCCTTTGCACCACCGGAGGTGTACAGGATCCATTAGTAAGTAAGTAAGTTGTTGCCATGCATGTACTATAATTCCTCGTTATCAAAATGTTTTCAATTTATTCGCAAACTGACCGAAAACGAGTCATTTGCGATTACTGAAGTAAGTATAAGTAAGTAAGTAAGTATTCGTTAACTGAAAAGTAAACATTTTGCAGTTATCGAACGGCTACTGTATAAGATTACGATTACCGGTGGTGAGTATAAACCGTTTGTCAGCGCAGTATCATTACTTGACACTTTACCGGTCGCTACTAAACGCGCTGCTAAAACAGTAGCGCAACTGACAGGTGACCAAATTGACCAAATAATAGCGTTACTATTTGATGAACTATCAAACGTCGAACGTCACCGATACGGAATGCAGCCACCAAAATGCTAGGATAGGATGTGACAAGTAGTCAGTAAAAATCGTACCGATTTGCTGTCACAATCGTACCGGTTGCTGATTGGTTGAAACTGACAATCGATTACTTCGATCGGTGGCGGCGCGTTTTCCGTAGGGCAGCATGTTGTTAGTTTGGGCCTGTTCAAATATTACGTAACGCGAAAAATGTTGTTTTTAAGAACCCCCCACCCCCTCGTAACAATCCGTAACAATTTTCAGAACTACCCCCACCCCTATGCGTAACGCGTAACAAATGCGATTTTTTTAAATAGATCTTAATTTTAGTAGAATTTGAAGGACGGTGCAATAAATTATTATCTTCTGTATACTGCCCATAAATTCAACAGTCCCATGTTTGCTTGATTTCCTTTCCACATGGGACTATTGTGCATTTATGGGCAGTATATTTCATGCTTTTTCAAAGATAATGAAATTTTTTTGAATTTTTTAAATATTTTTCCCTTTGGAAATAACTTGTTACGCGTAACAATATTTCGAAGGACCCCCACCTCCTATATTTTGCGTAACAAAGCGTAACAAAAATCAAACAACCCCCCTTTGGCCGTGTTGCAGGTTTTTAAAGTTGATATTAAGCAAAATACGAAAATGTTTGAGTTCCAGTTTTTTGGTAAGAAATAAATTTATATTGAACTGCAAACGCCATATAAATTATTCTCCAGGGTTGTACAGGTTTAAAACTGTTGAATTTAAGCATTATCATTCACCTTTCTGTCATTTTCGATCTCATAGTCATTTTTTCAGTAGCGAAAACTTCTCTCTGTTAGTCTTTCACTTCTCTTACATAAATAGTGGATGGAACGGGAAGAAAAACATCAAATTTTGATACATGATATTTGGAAGATTTTGTACCAAATTACTTTGGTTGCACTGGCGACCACCTCGTCAGAGCAACCGACTAAAAAACAACAAGGCAGTCTCAATTGAGTTGTCACATCCTATCCTAGCCAAAATGATAACCGAAAATACCGAAAATAGTGACCGATGCGAAAAAGAGTGACTAATCTAAAATGACAGTACAGTATGCTCTAACGCGCTTCAACACTTCAGATACTTACCACGGTACAGAAGCCATAGTGATCTACCGCTTGCCCAGCAGCAGAAACTGTAATGAAAAAGACACTTTCTGCACCATACAGTTTCATTATTTTCATCTCTTCACTAATTATAAACAAAACTGTACACGCTCAAATGAATCCAGCCATTCTCCGAGTAAAATGATAAGCAAAAGTTTTTGTTCCCTTTCATTTTTTTGAAATCAAATTTGTATTGCATAACATTTCTAGACCTGCAACAAGACCTGCAATATGAAAATATATACTTGAGAATCGGTATAACATTTTTATTTATTTAACAAACAAAGCTATTGTAATTTTATTGTTTTCAATTGTTATTTCATCAATATAATAAATCCATGAAATATTCCAAAATATATAAATTCAATAACATTAGACGGATTTCCAGATCATCCAAACCGAATACTTTTAAAATTTGTTTAGTTTCTATATGAGCAATACTAAACATAAGCGAACAATAAAAATATAATAGAATATATCGGAAACATTTAAATATATTGTTTTTTTAATGTACGTACAATGAAGATCTTTTACAACCGTGAACATTTTACAATAAGCATTCAATAGTTTGTATTGTTTTCCACACAATCTATTGTATTTCAATGGGTTATGTCATACAGGTTACTGTAAATTTTTATCCGGGAAGTCCTTTAACCAGGGATTGAATCCAAAAGAGGATGAAAAAGTATCTCACTTATCATCTATACAGATGTATACATACTTTATCACAAGCTGTCATGATAAAGAACTGATTCGGGAGGCTATACCCCATGATAAATTTCTTTTACAAAGCTCCAAACGCAGGAGGGAACTGGTCCTGATGATGCATTTCAACTTGATTTACACGGCTTTGCGGAAACATATGGTCCCCAACCCAACGCAAAATCAGCGTGATATCACTTCTCGTTGGGGGCTTACTATCCGATTTTGTTTTTTTGCACTTGTATACAAGTTTGATAAATTTGCTATCATGACTTGTACTAATTTGAAACAGTTTTTGCCTCTCTTTTATCGTTGTTCGTTATCTAATGAGAGCTATTTCTGCAAACACTGCCTTTAACTCCTTAGATTATCAGATCCTCATGTTTAAAATTGTTCACGCCGCTGATCTTTAATTTTCCACGCCGATTCAAATTTGAATAAATCCGCAAAATTTTTAGTGGAAATTCCGAAGATTCAGTGTAATTTTCGTATAATTTACTAAAAGATTCCTACAACATAACATTGAAAGCCCAAATTTTTTTTTCCAATGATTTCCATGAAAATTCCATATAATTCCTTGTTAAAATTTCGAAAAGTTCTCCGTAAAAACTAAGCAAAACTTCGTATGAGAATTGCGAAGGATTTTCCGTTGAAACCCAAAAAAATTCTTTTAAATTGAATTTTTGAACAGAAACGAGTCGTTCGGCAGAAAGCCATTTGACCGAAGACCACAAGGCCGAAAGTTGTTTGGTCTAATATGTCGTTTAACCGAAAAGACTATTTGGTAGAAGCCTACCCGAGGAAAGCTTGAGAGAAAATCGATTACTTGTTTTAATGTTGTGAAATCATCGACTATGTTTACTTAATTTAATATCTTTTTGATCGACTTTTTGCCCGAAAGGGTTGTTTTGCAGAAAGGACATTTCCGGGCCAAATGACCATTTCTACCAAACGGCATATTCGGTCAAATGATCTATTCGGTTGAATGATTTTTTTCGACCATATTACCAGAATGTCCATTTCGGCTGTACGTCGATTTCGGTCAAACGACATTTTTGGTCAAATCATTTTCGACATGATAAGTTTCGTTCAATTCGGCTTAATAGGATTTAGTTACATGACTTGTGGCTTAAAGGTCAGTATCGACTTAAAATGTAGAGAGGTTACAAAATTTCGTTCAACGGTCGTTTGACAGAAAGGCCTTTTCGCCGTAAATGTCATTAGTACAAACGGATGGATATTTTTGACTAAATTACCCGTTCAGTTTTTGACATTTGGCCTTATGACCTGTTAGCCCAAACGATATTTTCGGCCAAATGGCCCATTCTGTCAAACGACCGTTTCGACCAAACTCATCATTCTGGACTCCAAATTATCATTCATAGATCACTACAATCATATTATTTATAAATCAAGCAACATGCTTAGTTTTATCAAAAGATTCAGTTATAATTTTAATGGTCCTTACACAATCAAAGCTTTGTACGTTGCACATGTTAGGCCTCATTTAGAATACTGCAGTGTAGTCTGGACTCCGTATCAAGAAACACATGTGAACCGCATAGAATCAGTTCAAAAACAGTTTTTACTCTTTGCGCTTCGAAAACTAGGTTGAACGTCACATTGCCTCCTTATGAATCACGGTGTTCATTGATTAACCTAGGAGAACTCAAAAAACGCAGGGAATTCTCAATGATAGCTTTCATAAACGATATTATCGCACAAAGAGTGGATAGTAGTGAAATTTTGGCAAATATTAATTTTTACGCTCCTATTAATCCTGCTAGATAATAAGTATTTATTGTACTAAGTATAATTGATCTACATTTCCCAGTCAACTTTTTGGTACCTATAACTCTTGATATAGGTTATTATATAAGAACCAACTAAATCGTATATAATGCACAGAATGGCTATATACGTACCAAAGTGGAGGCGATATAGGTACATACGAGTTTTATTTCACGATTTTTCCCGACATCATACGAACAGTATTACGATTAAACATTAAAATATGAAAAATAAAAAAAATCTTACGAGCACCAAGTCTCGAACATGCGATCTTTGGATCTGCAGGCGGATACTCTACCACGGCACCATAGTGCACATCTTGAAGTGAGTCGGATTTTTGTCCAACATAAACTACACAATTTATATCTTTACAACTGCTTGAAACTTCTGCAAGCCACTTGGACTGAGGTGGTTTCGATTGTATTACGATTCACGTAGACATTCATTCGCACTGATATAGGATATTACAAGGAATATAAGTCATTATGAGTTTTTATTTACACAATTACGATTGATTTTCACTATGGTAAAAATTATCGTATATGATACGTTCAATACAACATTTCGGGACCAATTTGCGATTTGGGCGTAACTTATTTTGTAAACAAACATTATTTCAAAGACTCCGAAGAATGTAAGCGCTTTTCTCCAAAACTAATTCCCTTACCTGATAGAGGATAGCTCATTCTGTCGGATGCATATCGTGCTTTTCCCGAGAAATGCTTGTTTTAGAGGGAATTTGCCTTCCAATGTTTGTTTACAAAATAAGTTACGCCCAAATCGCAAATCAGTCCCGATTTGTTGAAATTCCAGAAAATTTTTCTTAAAAACTTCTTAGAGTCTCCCGTGGAAATTCTTAAGAATTTACTGTTTTATCGGTGGTCATGCCAAACTAGCCGTCTTAATTATTCTAGACTGAGAAAGCCAACGTTCTACCAGCCGCACTCTCCTACAATAATGAAGAATTGTCTGTGTAAATTTCGAAGAATGTTCAACAGAAACTCAACAGGAACTTTCGGTGAATTTCCGACGATTTTTCTGTAGAAGCTAAGAACAATTTCTCGTGGAAATTCTAAAGTTTCTTATATAAATTCCGACGAATTTTATGCTGAGATTCCAAAAAAAAAATATTTGGGAATTCCAAAGATTTCTCGAAACTTTAAAGTAGTTACCGTGGAAAATCCGAAAATCATTTCCAAATTATGTAACTATGAAAAAAAAAATGTCACAACGATTCACGCCGCCGCTGACCGCCGACTCTGGCAAACGCCGCCGCCGACGAATATCGGACCGGCGCACACCTCTATATAGGGGAGAACGGTCCAAAATGCACCCCTTAAGCTTTTTCGATGTTTTCGCCCATATAAACAAAAATACGTATAGGTGCACAATTTACAAACCCAGCTACATTGTACAATGATATCCTATTCAAAACAATAAGGGTTTCATGACTTCCTAACGCATTTAAAAAATGTTTTAAAAATAGGCCTAGGGCAAAACGCCCGAATGGTGGTCTAAAATGACTCAATTGCATGCACATAAAATGATGGTGAACGCATGGTTGTTTTTTGTTTTTCTTAAGCTTAGCTTAGACTGACTGTACATATCAATGGTTGCTACTCCGTGATTGATCAGAACTGGTGCAAATTGCACTACGATCCAAGTGAACAGTGGTTGGGATTTACCATCTATTCTCGAAGTGCACGTTTCAGCAGCTCGCAAATGTTGATCAATAACGGCGCCGGCCAAGTCCTTACAGTCAGTTGGGAAATGGAGGGAATGTTAGTGTGTGGTTATTGTTGCTACTAAAGACCGAGAATACCTCTGCATCTCCACAATTACCACGGGAAGGAATAAGTGTTAGTTGGGTGGGGTTATCAGTAACATAGATCGGGATTCACCATGGAAAGTGATGTGACCTATGCAACTTCTAAACAACAGTATGAGCATTTCCTAAATATGTTCAATCATTCATTCTTCGCGAGAATAAACAATCAATCGCTCTAAGTGAGCGATTGTTTATTGGAATTCCGAATTAGGCGCCCGCGTCATCATTTATTTAACGTAAGGAAAGTAAAAAACGGGATTAAAATTGAAAATAAAGTAATATTCAGGGCTGTTTAACCACATTGATAGTAATCGGAAAGCCAATGTCATTCAGCAACCCTTATTTTATCTCTATCTGAGGTTAAATAAGAATGTTAATTTACGTTTATTTTACATGTCGTTTATTATGCATTACTTTCGCGCGCGTGTGTGTGTCGGTGGCCGTGACCAGTATACCGTAATCAGAATCTCACTGGTATTAATCCTGATGTGCCGGTTGGCACTCGTGTTGGGCTTGTGCGTTTGACATAATTGTTCGAAATAATGAGTTTATTTAATATTTTTGTTCTTTGGGCATGTCTAGTCATTATACACACACTTTTTGGAACAAAGCGTTGACCGATTTGCTTGCAACAAGTTGCATTCGACGGGGAATGCTTTCCCATTGTTTCCTATTGAAAATTGGTCAGATCGGACTATGGGATCAAAATTTATGGCCAAAATATTATTTTTTGAAATGAACGAGAAAGGCACTATTGCCGCTAGGGTGATTAATCAGGATTTTTTTGACTGTGATGCATACCAATAAAACGTAAATCAATGAAAAATTAAAACCCATTTACATAAAGTACTATTTAGACCTTTCTTATGTGATTTATTTCAACGTCCTCCTTAATGTACCGAGGGAGGCATCATCACTGATAGGTGAATTGATTTGAGTTTTTTAGCGTCTCCTGGCTTTTAGAATGAATAAACTATTCCTTGTCTTTAAATCTGTGTGGTTTTTATCCATGCTTCTTTATTTTTGGCTAAGTTTTCAAGGGTGCCCACAACCGAACCACGAAATAAAAATGTCCAAAAATGTCAAATTTTCTAAATTGTCAATATTTTTTTCTAAATCGATGAAATCATATTAATTTCTTTGCTAGTAGTAAGGTTATAAGTTTAGCTTTCGATTGCTATGCAAATGTCGACATAAGATCAACCAGGGCCAAAGTTATGGACCAAACACAAAAGGGTGCCCACAGGGGAGAAAAAAAAAGTTGTAAAATTCCACGGGGCACCCCCCAGGATTGTGTCTTTGGGTGAGAAAATCAATCTCTAAAAATTTCAGCTCAATCGCTTGTTGCATAAGCTGGCGCATTCGGGTATTATAGCCAAAATATATATGGAAATACACCTCCGCCACTCATTCGATCTGGAAATTGGTTCTGATTGCTCGATTGAACTCAGAATTGCAAAAAAAAAAGGCAGGTGGTATGTAACAGAACAATTCCACAGAACGTTGTACGATATCAAATATTTACAATCCTGGGGGGGTCTTTGGTGCCCCGAGGAATTCTACAACTTTTTGTTTCCTGGGCCAGTCTAATATTCATGTATGGAATTAAAGAATAATGAGTATCTAGATGTCAAGGTTGTTGTTTCACATTATATTAAGTTATAAATCTAGTAATCTGAACAGACTATAAGCAATGCGAACTATCTATAGCAGGAGGCGAATGAACCACGAGTTGCATGAGCTGCTGGGAAAACCATCCATCATTCAAACCGCGAAAATCGGAAGACTGCGGTGGGCCGGGCACGTAGCCAGGATGTCGGACAGCAACCCGGTGAAAATGGTTCTCGAGAACTATCCGACGGGCTCAAGAAGGCGCGGTGTGCAGCGGGCAAGGTGGATCGATCAGGTGGAAGATGACTTGCGGACCCTCCGTAGACTGCCTTAGTCTGAATAAATAATAATAAGCATCATTATTACTTTCATAACTTTTTCGAAAACCAAAAATGTTTAAACGTGTGTGAAAATCATTTTTGACAACAACATCCCTTTTATATGTTTATTTGTTTGGGTCTTTTTTATCATTATTGGATAATAGTAAAATAGTAGAAAATTAGATTACTGATAACTAATCCTTAAAAACACAAATGCTCATTATTGATGAATTTTATTCGTATAACGATAATTCAAACAAGGGACAAAATTAGCTTAAATCCTATTCACGGCTGCGTATGAGAAGCTAGTGGTAGATAGAAGTGCGTTACGCAGGAACTAACTGGGCGACTTGATACTTTGATTTGCTCTGATTAAAGCAGAACTCGTTATCTTCCAACTCGTCATCTTCCTAATGTGTTTCTAGAAAGTCGACTATGAATCGCTTCCACCGACATATTTACAATTAGTCCTACAAAGGCCTTTAAAATTCCACCATCCGAGCTAGCGATTCTTGGATTTTTTTACTTTGCATTAACTGGCTGTTGGAATAATATTTCAAGGCTTAAATTATGTCCACGGATCTCGAATTAAACAAGATTTATGAATTATATCAATCGAAAAGATTAAGATAAATAAACGCTCACTACTATGAACACTGAAGTTGCTCCTTGATGAGATATTCCTGTGTCAAAGGAGCGTGACATCTTGAGAAAATCTTCAGTCTGTATTTGTCGATGGCACTTGATATTCTATTGAGACTTCACTAGCTACGAATTAACGTTTTTTAATAATCATGGAAAAATACGTGACAGCTGAATAGAACTGATATATACCTACTCAGAGCTCTATTCGACCATGCTCAAAAAATGAGTTCGCTTTTAACACTTAATATTCTGGCTATTAATTTTAAGATCATTTTCAATACAAAACCAGCAGTATCGGCAGCATCGACAAATGTAATTTTTTGAAATAAATCGGTTAAGAATAAATGGCTATAAAAGTAAGTTTTTGATGCGCACTTGACAAATAAAAATTGTATTATGGTCATAACTGTAGAGCCCATAGTCCGATATGGGCTTTTACTAATAGGATACAATGCTTGTTATGCATAAATAGGTTAAGATTTAGTTCTTAACAGTTTTTGAATTGCATTTTACAAATAAAAAATGTGTTTTCGGTTTCATATAAAAAGTTTTCTTTTGTCAAAAGAGTATATTGATCAAAAGCTTCGAGCCCAGGGTCCTATCAGTCCAATAGGAAGCAATGCGACAGGATTCGCCGTCTAACGCAACTTGTTGCGAGTAAATCAGTTAAGGATAAGTAGGGTAAACGTAACAGTTTTGGCTATGTTCCTAATTTGGCCAGTTTCTTGCATAATGAAAATAAAGCAATTCCCGAGGGTTTTACAGTCGACTCTCTACATCTCGATGTTCTACATCTCGATATCTCTCCCTATGTCGATGGTTTCCTCGGTCCCTTCAATCTACATACATTTGGGCATTCTACATCTCGATAACCTCCCTATCTCGATTATCTCTCTATCTCGATGTGCTCTGATCATATTTTGTTCTGGATTCACTCTCCTTATGTCGATATGTTCAAATTTTGAGGCTACTAGACCATCTTTGGACAATAACAAACAGATCAACAACAAGAAATGACATTTTATTTGTTGTCGTTTTTCATAGCAACGAGCTTTTTTGGATTTAGTACCCATTTCAATTTTTCTTCCATTCCTCGATCTCTCCCTATCTCGATAATCCCTTCAATATCGAGATGTGGAGAGGCGACTGTATTAACTGTAACCGGATATATATCACTTATGCTTCTTCGCTGTGGAGACTGATCGATAGTTTTTGAAAAATATACATTGTTCAGAGTTGGCTAAATTAGGCTAAACTAAGCAGACTTTTTTACACGCTTTTTCATAAAAAAAATATTTTGGCGATAGCTTTCAAGTCCATAGTACAATCTGGTCAATTTTCAATAGAATACATTGGGACAGGATTCTCCGTCAAATGCAACTTATTGCGAGTAAATCGTTTTCTTTCCTCAGCTGCCTTCAGCTTTTTCTATTTTGGCGTGTAGTCATCAAAAATATCATGAACGTGTGAAAACGGGAAAGGAAAAACAAATCCGAGTAGTTCAATCAAAGTTAATTTCCGATATTCCGGTATTATACCACCCGACTTGAACATTAATTTGCTATGGTTTGAAAACTCAGATGTGAATATGTACATTATGTGAAAGATTATGATTTGAAAAATGTATTGGAGGTAACTACTTTCCTTCGATAAGACTCGAACCCACGACCCTTAGTAATGCTCAGTAATGGAAAAACAAATCCGAGTAAACAATTAAACTGTCATGGAGCTGACTCTTCTGTATCAGTTTATAATAACACTGTTTAATTTTTGAACATATCATAAAAAGGTAATTTATTATTCGTAGGTGGATTTGAACCGGCAAAAATATTACAAATATCACGAAGACTTTACCTCAATTCGTCGATTGGCATATGATACTATGGGTCTTTGCTGAACCAAAAATAAAGCGTCACGTCCCTTTTGCCCACTGGTGAAGGCCAAGGCGTCTGAAAATCGAAACCTTTTTCTCATTACAGATTCACGTTCGCACGTTTTCAGTTTAAAAAACGAATAAAATTGTAACATATAAAATTGTTGCATATGAAAATTATGTAGAGATTCTTTAAGTTTCTGTTTCTCTATATTAAAGAGAACCCTAGTATTACCTTATACAGTGAATGATAATAAACTTTTATCATTTAGTATAAACCAGTTCAACATCGTTGAAATTACACATTCCTTCGCTTAGTAGCAACGGTCATTCTCCAAAACGACAATTATGAGGAATGAAAGGTTGATAAACGTTGTTCACTTTATGAACATAATTAAATAAATATGCATTCAGGATTAATTATTAGTTGAATAAAACAAGTTAGAGATACATTCCAATAAATTCCTCATGATGAACTCAAAACTATAGCTATTGTCGAAATTATAGTCAAAACCAACGAGCGTAGAACTAATTTCAGTTTACACTTCTGCTACACACCCACTTTGTCAGTCATTAACTTTCTTTCCATTATTGGGAAACGCCCACATAGCGTTTTCAATGGTCACCGCTTCGCGGATTGGCTGTTTGGCTTCGAGCGAACAAAAGCGAAAAATGTTGATAATGTGCACCGGAGTGAACCGCCTGGCTTCTCCATTTTTGCTCTGTGCCTGCCGGCTCTTCTTCCATGCAGTGCAATGGCAGCGAACGTCGTGCGACAGCAAGCAAAGCCAATCAGCGGCATAAGAAGACAAGTGCGCAGTGAGTGCCTTCTTTTTATCGGATACACCGAGTAATAATGAATTGAAAAGGATTTCCTCTGCAGGGCATTCACATTTAATAATCTCAATTCAACCGTTCAATTTTCAAGAAGATGCAAACTCAAGTAAAATTAGCGAATTCATCTTTATTTATTTCTTCGTTTAATACTAAATAGCCTTCATGATCAATACTTGAATGTGAATATCGATGGTCGAATTAAATTAATATGTCCTGCTAGGACATAGTGGGGAACTAATTATGTTGATTTTGCTGAATTTTTTGCCTCCCCTCTCCTCAAAGTACGCTTTTTCCTAACTTGTTTTCCTTCTTGTTACGCTTTAAGTAAGAAAATGGTTTTCTCTCCATAAGAGCGCTAACCAATTTCACAACAAATGGAAACCGATCTCAAAAAATTTGAAAACCACTGTTGATGAGAAAAGCATAACTTCCACACCGTTGATAGAATAAACAAATTGGGTTTCCATAGTATCCTAGCACAGAAGAAATTAATGTTGCATAGAATATATACCGGGTATTGGGATGTGGATGCCCTCAGTTGCAAAGAACTCGCGATCGCGATATGAACATTAGCCGAAGTGCATATCCGTAAATCCATGTTGTGTCTAGTTCGAACCAGAAGAAAGGATTATATCCAATAAATAGAGTGCAAAGTGGCGAACGAACGGATTTCTAAACCCAAATTGGATAAACTGCTATCGAAATGTGCACCATTTCTCCAGTGGGCGCCTATATTCATGCCAGCGGCGGCATTGAATCACAGCCTGCTACGAGCAGCGGCGCTCTACCCGATTATGTTCAACTCGTCATTGCCTGGGTGAGAGATTAATGTGGTTGCGGAATAAGTGTGGCCACAATGGACATTGGATAGTTATTAGTTCGAATTATGTATTTACCTAACATGCGTGTTCTTGAACATGTGGTAAGACTTACTTTAGAATTAGCTGCACTGGCCATGATCGCCTGGATTTTTTTTTTGGATTTTAAGTGAAGCTTATGAATCGTCTCAAAATTGTTGGTTTTTATTATTGCCCAAATGAAATCAGAAGGTATGTTCTTAAAAAATTGAAAAAAAATACCACTACTACTACACGGTTGGTTAACCTGATCTTTCACAGCTTTCGAAATTTTCTTTGATTTTATTTGTGATTTTTTTCGCGGTGTGAACTCATAGTTTCATTGACGCTCAAGTTCATAATCGACTAAAACTCAACCGATGCTTTTATCCAATATCTTTTTCTCTACAGGACTAATGTAGTTTGACCACCTAAGGTCGCCAGGAGGATCGACCAATATCTTTTTAAGGCCCATCATAAAATGGAGGCTCACGAAATGGTTTTCAAACATTACCTACTGAAACTAGTTCCAAGACGATGTTGATGCTATGGAAGGCCGTCATAAGTCGACAAAGATAGTATTCGTCGTTTTCATGGAACAAGGTTCAAAATATGTAGTTGTTAGAGCTGCAGGTTGATATTTTTATGGTTGTTTGGTGAACGGTTCTGAACTGTGGTCCATGGTCCATGGATTATGTTCAAGCAGATTTGAAGTTTTCAATTACCAATGTGTTATGTACCTCACAGCTGAAGTGCCTGGATATATACAGATAAAAACATGTTGTGATTTTAAATGTATTTTTATGCAGATATTTGGAGCATGTAAATAAACGAAATAAATTTAAATTGTGCTTGCTTGTCTAATAATCAGTCTACTTTAATTGAGTATCGAATGTTAATTCGTTTGTTCGAAGTAGCTGCAACACGTTGTTGAATTTTCAAAACTATTAACTGTCATTCCTAGAAATGACGCCATTTCCACCATTTAAAAACCTTGTGCTCGATTGGAACAACCGATTGAACAGCAAACGCGTTTTCAAATTTTGACAAGTTTATCTAGCCTCGGTACTCACAACGGATGAGAAACCAGAGCGATAATTCCGTGAAACGATCTGTCTGGGGAGTATTCCTGCAAATACTTCTACACTCATCGTAGAATTCAAATATATATTAGGGTGGTTCAAAAATCGAATTTGCTCCACAGTGCTCATCTGATTCTTTACTATGTTCTGAGTGTCCTCTGGAAATATGAGCTCATTTGGATTAAAACTGATTTAGCACAAGCCGTTTCAAGTTTGCATGCAAATTAGTATGGGAAATTTATTTTTTCATTATACTGTTAATGACGCTTCCCATCAAGCGCATGTTAAAAGAAAACCTACATAGCTAAAAGGAATACTCAACAGCTTTCAGTCAGTGAAAACGTGGTTTTCTGGAGCTAATTGCATAACTCATCAACAGGCAACATTGCTCTCAGATAGCACTCAGAGTTACTTTTTACTCATGCGTACAAAAATGTGCTACTGAGACTCTTACCAAACTGGCTCATAGAACATAAGAATCGAAGCGTGCTGGATTATAGAGGGACGCATGAATCAAAATTTTGAGCGCGCAATAAATGTGACCCCTCAGAAAAATCAAGTGCGCGTGCCCCGCGCTCGTCGCCGGGCGCTATCTCATGCGCTCTCTTAAAATAAACAAAATGTTTTGATTGAAAATGCTAGGGCGTATCCATGGTTTTTTTAATGCTTCCATCAACAAAAAATAAATGATTTTTGTTTCCCACGAGATTCGAGCTAACAAATTTTCAAACCTTGGACGTTAACGAACAACAGTTTTTTTCAGGATTCTGAAAAAATAGTTACAACGTTAAAAAAGCGAATGCTCTCCGGATGGCCATAATGTGGACACTCAAATCTTCCAGAAAACGAGCTTGACTGAACGCAAGCGAAACAGGAATTAGGTGGTGTGTTACATGCATCTTTCGGCTACAGGTGTTGAATCTTTTAATCGTGATAATTTCGGAGTATTTTGTATAAATAAAATATGTCATCTACAATTGGAAATTGCATCTTGAAATTTTACGATTACTTCCGGAATGATTAACAAAATCCCACAACTTTGCCTATAGAACCTTCACAGTATCTATATTAGACCTCTTCATGTTTTCAAAAAGTATCAAAAATTCAACCGGTCAGCCCAGAATCACAATTCTTATGTTAAAATAAGTCTCCTGTCAAATTTTCAGCTAATTCGGATAAAATTTCGAGGTGGCTCAAGTCGATTTAGTGTTTTTGGGCTATTTTCAATTTTGGAAAAAATCTAACAAGAGATATAAACGTCGAAAACTATCGCAACAACCTCTATACGGAAGCTTTTGGTGTGCTCTACAAGTATTGTGAACATTGCGATTCGTTTCGTTCACGTTTTGTCCATGTTAAAGTGATTTTTAAGCTTTTAAGTGCATAAAAATACTGCTTCCCCCAAAAGTCGTTGTTCTACAAAATTCTTGAGTTTATGACAAATAATTGTTAATTTATTATATTATTATTCCTCTTTTTTCCCTGAAAATTTGAGTAATATAATTGCCCGTGTGTGATTTATCGTTAAATTCTTAAAAATCAGAAGCTGAACATTTGTCAAAAATTTGCACGCTGATATTTTTTCGAACAAGTTGTTCAAACAAAGAAGCTTCGATTTCACTTGTTACTACGATGCACTCAATGTTAAAAGCATGCAGACATATGGTGAAATTAACAAAATTTAGAAGTCATTTGTTGTAAGCATCAAATATCATATGATTTGATTTATGTTTTGTTCGAACAACTTGCTTAAAGAAATCCTAGCGTGCAAATTTATGACAAATGTTCAGCTTCTGATTTTTAAGAATTTAACGGTAAATCGCACATGGGCAATTATATTACTCAAATTTTCAAGGTAAAAAGAGGAATAATAATATAATAAATTTACAATCATTTGTCATAAACTCAGGAATTTTGTAGAACAACGACTTTTGGGGGAAGCAGTATTTTTATGCACTTAAAAGCTTAAAAATCACTTTAACATGGACAAAACGTGAACGAAACGAATCACAATGTTCACAAGACTTGTAGAGTACACCAAAAGCTTCCGTATAGAGGTTGTTGCTATAGGTTTCGACGTTCATATCACTTGTTAGATTTTTTTTCAAAATTGAAAATAGCCCAAAAACACTAAATCGACTTGAGCCACCTCGAAATTTTATCCGAATTAGCTGAAAATTTGACAGGAGACTTATTTTAGCATAAGAATTGTGATTCTGGGCTGACCGGTTGAATTTTTGATACTTTTTGAAAACATGAAGAGGTCTAATCTATATATATGTGCACTTATTTCACACGCAAACAATTCAATTATTTTTTATCTATGGAGGGGCCTATAAAGAGCAAAATTGTCGCTGCTGTCTAAATGATTTGATTTTTTGTTGACATCCTTTCTGTTCTTGCCAGCTAAAGATGTTTCGCCATTAAACCAGCTAAAATCATCCTGTAATTTATCAGGAGCACCTTCACATCCGATGCTTGTGAAGTTGTCAAGTACTATGAAAAGCGCACCAGTGCATTTTTCTTGACTCTGTTTATTTTCCCTAGCGTTTCGTCACTAGGGTCACTAGGTGATCAGCTCATGCGACGAGCGCATGAGACGGATCGCATGTGCAGCCCATGAGGTACATAGCAACTAGGAGGAGGCACGCAATTTAGAAGCGCATCACCTACTTCGCTCATACGAGAAAGCTAAATATGCGTCTCATACACCACCAAGTTAAGCACGTGCACAGTAACTCTGGATAGCACACACAAATTCAGGCTACTATGTTGCACTGCACATTTCAGTGATGCCCTCAAAGAAGTTTAACGATCATGACTAAAGATTCGCAACCTGTCTTAAAATCGATTACTAATTATTGGGACGATTAATCAACATGCGGTTTTCGTTGGGTGAAAGCTGTTGAGTATCTCTTTTAGCTATGTAGGTTTTCTTTTAACCTGCGCTTAATGGGGAAACGTCATTAACAGT
Organism: Armigeres subalbatus; assembly: GCF_024139115.2. Classification (NCBI taxonomy): domain Eukaryota; kingdom Metazoa; phylum Arthropoda; class Insecta; order Diptera; family Culicidae; genus Armigeres; species Armigeres subalbatus. The sequence continues at coordinate 352,808,610 of NC_085141.1, read as the reverse complement.
ATAATGAAAAAATAAATTTCCCCATACTAATTTGCATGCAAACTTGAAACGGCTTGTGCTAAATCAGTTTTAATCCAAATGAGCTCAAATTTTCAGAGGACACTCAGAACATGGTAAAGAATCAGATGAGCACTGTGGAGTAAAATCGATTTTTTGAACCACCCTAAATATGCTTCCGAACTGTTTCCGTATCGTGCATCAAACAGATTTTAGCTATATTTTGATATGATGTTTATGTGTTTTGTCTAGGATTTATTATAAGAATTTTAAAATTATTTTCCTATGCTGTGCTTTAGGATCTTTCATGAAGCTAACACCGTTGTTTGTCTTTTTTTATTTGTAAATGGATTCGTCGGTGAGCATTCAAGATCCTCATTAACCTTCTGTCTGTGCTCTGGTGTCAATATGACACCAGGCCACTTTCAAAGACTGTCATTTTTTTTAGTTTTTAACCGATTTTCCTAGTTTTTGGTAATTTGCTAAAACTCGCCAAGATCTGTCTTCTTGGTGCAAATTTGCTTGAAAAATCTTGAAACAGAGCGCTACAATATACTTTTATCAAAAAGCTTAAGTTATCTGTGCTCTGAGACATATTGACCCCAAATTGAAACTGCTTTAACTTTTCTATTGTTTGGACAATTTTGGATTTTGGGCTGTTTCGAAAGATAATTGAATCATCTTTTAAGACATTACATAAGATTGATCATGGGAGGCGGGTATCTCATGGGGAGAGATTTTCGTGAAAAAAGGTACAAAAATAGTGATTTTTCAGAGGTGAGCCAGCCAAGGGCTGGAAGCCTCTTAAATAAAGACAATAATAATACTTCTTCTTCTTCTTCTTATTGGCATTACATCCCCACACTGGGACAGAGCCGCCTCGCAGCTTAGTGTTCATTAAGCACTTCCACAGTTATTAACTGCGAGGTTTCTAAGCCAGGTTACTATTTTTGCATTCGTATATCATGAGGCTAGCACGATGATACTTTTATGCCCAGGGAAGTCGAGACAATTTCCAATCCGAAAATTGCCTAGACCGGCACCGGGAATCGAACCCAACCACCCTCAGCATGGTCTTGCTTTGTAGCCGCGCGTCTTACCGCACGGCTAAGGAGGGCCCCTGGGCAATAATAATAATAATTGCTTTTTCATGCTTATTTCACTAGATTGATTTTTCCTAATCTCTTTTCCCGTCACAAGACAGTCCATTTCCACCTGACGACCTTTGCTTAAGGCATCATTTTTACAAATTTCAAATTTGTGCGATATGAATATTGACAATGTATAAAATTCCATAAATCGGAATATCTTGAGTAGTCTAAAATAATGATTTAAAATTTACCACCTAGTGTCCAAGTTCTAAACTAATCATTACCTCATGTCAAAGCACACGTCTTTCTGCACAACCTTCTTGAAAAACTGCAGTTCAAAATGGGTAGGATTTTCAGATATAAAAGACATTGAAAATCACTATTTTTGTTCCCCTTTTCACAAAAACCCCTCCCCGAGAGGTACCCGCCTACCTATGTTCAATCTTAGGTTACGACCTGAAAGATGATAAAATTATCTTTTGAAACTGCCCAAGAATCCAAAATGGGCTAAACAATAAAAAAAATTATTGCAATTTCAAATTGGGTTCAATAGGACCCAAGAGTACATATAACGTATGTTTTTATTGAACACAGACAGTTAACCCTCAAACTGCCGTGACGATTCTTGACAACTTAAAACAGCTCGTTCTCTGTCAGTTTTCAGCTAAAATGCAAGCGGTTTCAACTGCGACAAGGGGAGTTTTAAAAAGTAGATGGGTAAAATGGGTAAAATGCTCTTTTGGAAGGAGAAGTTTTTAAGTGTGGCGTAAGTTATTTTTTATGCAAATGTTCAGGATTTTGAAGTATTTAACGTCATAACAGGTGTTTTAGTATAAGCATTTAATGGTCAATATGGTTGACACCGATAACCAAATAGACATAAATTGGCCTCCGGATGACCACCGATCAGGTTACGGAAACCCGGAATATCCTGTATAAAGGCCAAAATAGAACAATGAAATAAATCGGTGACGATGTTACACATATTTCTCTCGACGAACCGAATGTCTACATAGTAGATGCCTAAGTATTACCTGATTGCTAATGGCGCTTCAAATCTTGTGATCAAAATGTTTGGTTCTAGACGGTACTTTATGTGTCAGATGTCCATGTTTTTCATCACAGTAGCCCAATTTTCATACTTGAGATTCTAGGTTGAGAACACGCTAACCAAAACAATGAATGTGTCATTCAAGGTACCGACCACACCCTTTATGCAAAATCAAGGTTACTATGGTTGACTAATGATGATCACAAATGTTGTAGAGGATAACAGCGTTCTAAAAATTATGCTTCTACGGTCTACTACATTGAGATCTCACATGATAAACCATGAACGAGGGGCCGCCAGTAACCGCTTTTCTTCGACTTCGTCTTCAGCGAAGAATAACGAGAGGACTATGTTTAAAAAAAAATCTTCAGGCACTGCAGATTTTTCGAGCTACAGCTGTGTTTAAATGTCACCCCACCACGAACTGATGGATGCATTCTTAGGTCTGTCTCATTTGAAGAATTAAACTGAAATTTAACTCAACGATAATTAACGAATAACCCTGCTCACTGTCGCAAAAATACGATTGCTCGACCTGCACAACTGTTTCATGGAGTACAACATTCATTTCATTTATTCATTTATTTAGTTAACATCTAAACAAATAACACTGAATCAACAATTTGACGCCACAATGCACGGTTCGAGGCCGCATCTCTCCATCCTCGGATACGCCCCACGCTCGCCAAGTCGTTTTGCACCTGGTCTGCCCATCTCGCTCGCTGCGCTCCACGCCGTCTCGTACCTGCCGGATCGGAAGCGAACACCATCTTTGCAGGGTTGCTGTCCGGCATTCTTGCAACATGTCCTGCCCATTGTACCCTTCCGGCTTTAGCTACCTTCTGGATACTGGGTTCGCCGTTGAGTTGGGCGAGCTCATGGTTCATTCTTCGCCGCCACACACCGTCTTCTTGCACACCGCCAAAGATGGTCCTAAGCACCCGTCTCTCGAATACTCCGAGTGCTTGCAAGTCCTCCTTGAGCATTGTCCATGTTTCATGTCCGTAGAGGACAGCCGGTCTTATAAGCGTCTTGTACATGACACATTTGGTGCGGTGGCGAATCTTTTTCGACCGTAGTTTCTTCTGGAGCCCGTAGTAGGCCCGACTTCCACAGATGATGCGCCTCCGTATTTCACGACTAACGTTGTTGTCAGCCGTTAGCAAGGATCCGAGGTAGATGAATTCCTCGACCACCTCGAAGGTATCCCCGTCTATCGTAACACTGCTTCCCAGGCGGGCCCTGTCGCGCTCGGTTCCGCCCACAAGCATGTACTTTGTCTTTGACGCATTCACCACCAGTCCAACTTTTGTTGCTTCACGTTTCAGGCGGGTGTACACTGCCGCTAACCGCAAGTCGAGCACATCTGTATATGGAGGCCCATATACAGATGTGCTCGACTTGCGGTTAGCGGCAGTACAGTTCTGCCACCTTTGCAAATGTTCGGCCGACAATGTCCATGTCATCCGCGAAACAAATAAATTGACTGGATCTGTTGAAAATCGTACCCCGGCTGTTACACCCGGCTCTCCGCATGACACCTTCTAGCGCAATGTTGAACAACAGGCACGAAAGTCCATCACCTTGTCTTAGTCCCCGGCTCGATTCGAACGAACTGGAGTGTTCGCCCGAAATCTTCACACAGTTTTGCACACCATCCACCGTTGCTTTGATCAGTCTGGTAAGCTTCCCAGGGAAGGTGTTCTCGTCCATAATTTTCCATAGCTCTACGCGGTCTATACTGTCGTATGCCGCCTTGAAATCAACGAACAGATGGTGCGTTGGGACCTGGTATTCACGGCATTTTTGAAGGATTTGCCGTACAGTAAAGATCCAACATTGTGCCACCTGAATGGCGACAGGTCAAAGTAATAGCTATTCAAAAGCCTGGGAAACCAGCGTCTAATCACAATTCATACCGACCGATTGCCATGCTATCATGCATGAGAAAATTATTGGAGAAAATGATCTTTTCAAGAGTCGACCATTGGGTCGAAGAAAATGCATTGCTTTCAAATACTCAGTTTGGATTTAGAAAAGGAAAAGGAACAAACGATTGTCTAGCGTTGCTTTTTTCAGATATACAGCTGGCCTTTGCGCACAAGGAACAATTGGCTTCAGTATTCTTGGACATTAAGGGCGCTTTTGATTCAGTTTTCATAGAAGTACTGTCAGACAATCTGCACAGCAGTGGATTACCCGTTATTTTTCATAATTTCTTGTACAATTTGTGGTCAGAAAAACAAATGAACTTCACACTCGGCACTCTGACAACTTCCAGAAATAGCTACATAGGCCTTCCTCAAGGTTCGTATTTAAGTCCATTGCTTTATAATTTCTATGTTAAAGATATTGACAATTGTTTGGAAGGACAGTGCACGCTCAGACAACTTGGAGATGATGCCGTGGTCTCTCTAAGAGGTCCATGTGCAGCTGTCTTGCAAGGACCATTGCAAAGTACCTTAGATAATCTGACTGTTTGGGCCAGACATTTAGGGATCGAGTTTTCACCACAAAAAACTCAGTTGGTTGTGCTTACTAAGAAACGGTATCCTGCTCAACTGAAACTCAAGCTGTTGAATGATGACATCAACCAATCTTTATCTTCTAAATACCTTAGGGCCGTGTTTGATTCCAAATGTACCTGGAAACTCCATTTTGAGTCAAGGATGTTATCGATCATTTAGTAATTTGCGTTCGATCATTTAGTAGTCTATCAATAACTCATTCCAATTGCAACAACAGATATTTCACTGATGGTTCTCGCATCAACGGATAAACTGGCTTCGGTGTTTTCAATGTAACTTCATCCACCTTCCGGAAACTTCAGGATCCGTGTTCGGTTTATGTTGCTGAGCCGGCAGTAATTAACTTCGCTTTGGGGATAATTTCCAATCAGCCCATAGACCATTATTTCATCTTCTCGGATAGTCTTAGTTCTATCGAGGCACTCCGGTCGATGAAACCTGTTAAGCACGCATCTTTCTTTCTTACAAACATCAGGGAGCAGATGCGTGTTTTGGTCGAAAAATCATTCAAGATTATCTTTTTTTGGGTCACATCTCACTGCTCAATCTACGGCAATGAGAAGGCAGACTCGCTGGCAAAGGTGGGCGCACAGGAAGATGAAGTTTATGATAGACAATACTCGAGCAACGAGTTTTTCCCATTAGTCCGTCAGAGTACTCTTCAAAGTTGGCAAAGAAATTGGACACACAACGAACTTGGACGGTGGCTATTTTCCATAGTTCCAAAAGTTTCTGGGCGAGCGTGGTTCAGAGGTGAGGACTTAAGTCGAGGCTTCATTCGCGTGATGTCGAGACTTATGTCTAATCACAATTCAGATGTGCGTTTAATCTGTACAGAATAAACCTTGTCGATAGCAACTTATGTAGGTGCGGAGCCGGTTATGATGACATCGATCACGTAGTTTGGTCCTGCTCGGAAAATGACGCCTGAGAGCAATTATTGGATACCCTTGTGGCCCGAGGTAAACTACCCTTCAGTGAAGTTCGAATGGTTTGGGAGATCGTTATGTTGTCTATATGCAGGCCATTTATGGTTTTCTTTGTGCTTCTGACATCAAAATTTAATATTTTGTTTTTTTCTTCTTCCTTCAAAGTTTTTTTTTTTTGTTTAGTCTCTGCCTTTATATTCCGTAGAGCTCCATAGCTCTTGCCATCCGGAAGATGCTCCCAGTCGAACCATTCCTTGAGCACGACGACACGCCACATCGTCACTGACGCCAAATGCCCGGCTGAGAAGCTAAAATTTCCTTATCCCAAATCCTAAGCCCTGTCCATCCTTGAACATTGTAAACTAACCTCGAGTCACCACGAGTACGCTGGCTTCTACCCATCTCTTATTAACTTTATGATAAAATGATATTGATTGTAACCCTGCTCACAGAGAAAAAGATTACTTTTGACTGATATTGAATCATTTTACATCGATGCAGGGTTGGGAAAAATCAAATTTAAAAAAAATCAAGGATGATCAAACTCACCCGCGATCCTATTTTTAAATTATAAAATGATAAAAACTCGCCAGCGATTAAGAATCGTTTTAAAATCGTATCTTGATTTGAAGCACTTACTGTTACATTTTGAACACTTTTTACACCTTACTACCATGAAACCATAAGGCCAAATAGAACACATAAAACATTCAGCAGCATAAACACTAATCAAATGTCAAAGCGATTGAACACTAGTGCCTCTCTTGGCACAATCGCGTAACACAGATGAATTTCAAATCAACCGTTAAACACATGAACGATGTTGAAATGAGAAGTGTTACGTCTGTTTGTGGTATTATACTGCCGTGAATCGCAAGTCGGCATCTATATATGAATGCCTTATCTTATACAGATGAGACTGACGTGCGATTCATGGCAGTATAAGCTGAGATAGCCGAAATCTCTACATTTGTCTTTTTAAAGTGGTTATTTATAAGGCACGAGAAAGGCACTAACACCACTAGATAGATTATTATGGATGTTCCTTGAATTTCATAGACAGTTGCACGAGTCAAAAGTTTCATGAAAAAAATGGTCCTCGTGAGAATTCACTCGTAATGAGAATTCACGGGTTAAAAAATGTATCAGTCTTGCGAGCAAAAGCGTAGGATGTCCATACGGAGACAGCAAGTTTAATTTTCGACCAGGGGTGGCATTGCGCACCTCGACTAGAAACGAGCAAAACATGCAAACTGTCATACGAAAGAGCTATCGAAAGGAGATTCGCAAGGAGGCCCCAGTTCATGATGTTTTCGAGTGGTAAACATTTCGACCTCTTGGGCATAGTGTATGGCGGGCATAGAAAAGCTTTTAATTATTAACTGAGCAAATACCAATAAAATACTAAGTTGAAAACCAGGCCAAGTTCAAGTTAGAATTCTGATCCATTAAAAAAGAAGAAGCAGAAAATGTCAAATGACGTCATGGTGCAATTGTTAATGGCGTATGCGTTTTTCTGCATCTTCAGGATTTCTTCAAAAAATGTATCTATGTTTATCTTCCTGGAGGAAATAGATGAATTTTAATGAGCTTATAAGGATTGAATTTTAAATTATCTGGATGTTGGAGGATCGCTATCAGTCCGTGACTGTTTTTAACAGCCAACAAACGAAACTGTGTGATTAAGAAATCTTGTTGTTGAAGTTGTCGAAAGTCTAAAGAACTCAAACAGTCCTTGAAGATGCCCGGAAGGACGTATCGATCTCCAGAAAGATCTTGAGAACTTTTGAAATGTTTCCAATGATTTGTAAGAGTCTGTCAGTAATCCTGATGGTTTATCACGATTCCAGTGAGTCTGGGAAAAAATCCGAAGGTAAATATGATTTAGGGGAAAAGAATTCAAGAAAGTCCGTATACATAACATTACATGGAATCAATAATGGAAGGATGTGATTAATGATGAATTTTGATTAACTTCCATGATTTTACTTTAAAATTACTAATTTAACATTAACCACAATTTTTTTTTCAAGTTCGTTTATTTGGTAGGCTCAGGCGTGTATAACACTTTACGGAGCCATGTTTCTTTGTGATATATACAATCAATGTCATTTTTTTTCAGTTAGTAAGAGAGGGATAGGAGCCAGCGTACTCGTGGTGACTCGAGGTTAGTTTACAATATTTAAGGAAACTACAAATTCTTACTTTTCTCCTTCTAGAGGTGATTAAGAATGACTAGAAGTGGTTAAGCTTCCAGTAACTCAGGGACTCGCACGGTCTTCAAGGACTTCAACATGTGTTCTTCTTTGTTGAATGCATCGAAATAATTCCTTCTTAATTTCTTTCTTTTAAATTTTTAAACAATGAAATTAATCCATATGTTAACATCGAATACGCTTCGATTGGGTTTCAATGATTAAGATTCACTTCAATTGATTTTCAATTCGGTTATATATGAACTAAAATCATCCTCGATGTTCTCTCTCCATCAGAGTCGCAACGAGTTAGCTCGCGCATCAGGCCTCGATTATTGAGATTTGAGCAAGATTCTATCAACACTGATCTTCATATGCTTCTATTATTCAGGCTTTAAGAAATACTTATTAATTTTCAGACCAGCTTACATCATGGATTCTGCTCACTGCTACTCACTGGAATCTTGTCAAAGTCTCCCATCCCGTAATTTCAACCGTATGTAATCAGACGAATTCTATCATGGTTTCATGAATCAGTTATTATTGATAAGTACATACTATAAAAATACTAAAAGTTGAAACTGCTTTATATCTTTGATAAAAGTTTAGAATTAAAACCATAAAATGTAAATTGAAACCATCATATTTTCGTACCTGGAATTTTTCTAAAACTCTGGAAAGTCAGAAAGTCAGGGAATTTCATTTTTAAATTTGAGTCGACACCCTGCATACTCATATGATACGATAACACCTTTGATCTTTGATGAAAGTGAATTTTGAATGACTAGTAATGTGTGGAAATAGATGAGTGGCCTTGGCTACCTGGTAGATTGTCTTTGTACGCGATAGAAGATGAGCTATTGATATCGACGGAGAGGTATCACAAGTTTAGGCGTTTTGTTGTCGAAAATCAAAATAAATGCTGGAAGATACTTCCGAGATGTTGAATGCGTAAAGCGGCTGCTGGCGAAACTTTTGAAATCTGTGCGAGAGGTATCACAAGTATTGCATTTCTGTAGACCTCGAGGTATCACTACCGGTGTTTGTTAAGTGGTGAATTGGAACTGCAGTTCATTTTTTAAATTTTTTTTTTGCTGTATAGCGATGGACAGTATTAGAATTTATATCTGTAAAATAATCGGATCGTTTTTTTTTTGTTAATGGCAAATCTGAATAAATTGATCTTAATTAATTATCTTAAAGATAACTCGTCTAGCTTAAACATTTGTAGGGGTATTTGGTGGAACCATCATCATCATCTCTTCCAAAACAAGCAAAGTATAATTGTAAAAATTGATTTTGCTCAATTTTTGACGTCCTTTGCACCAGTTGTCGCACTAGTGGACCCAATTTGGCTAGTCCCATAAGAAAACAATGGGATTTGTCAAATGAGGAACCAAAATTAAGAATAGTGCCATGGTGCAAGCGGTGCTATTATGGATTAATCAATTTTGATAATAATAACAAATTTTATTTGTTGACCGGAGAAAAGAAAACCCCCTCACTAAGAATAAAAAATACTAGAGTTCCCTCTCAAACCACGACAGGCTACTGACTGATACTCTGCCAGCAGTTGCAGCTCTCTTTATTCAACATTAGGTATATACAATCATCAATAACAAAATCTATACCAAAGAACAACTAAAACTAACCGGCGCCTGCTTCTTATCATCTACGGTCTACTGCGTCACACACTACCTGATATTCCAACACTTCTCCTCAGTGTGCAGGCCTCGCAACTCTCCTGGCTCCTCCCATCACTGAGCCTCTAGTCCTGAGCAAGTCCTCTCCGAACAATTCCTCCAGGTCCAATCCGTTGCCCGTATAAATGGCCTCTATTCGACGTTTGCACAGCACCCTCTGTTGACCATCTCCTGAATGTTTCGACGCTCCTCCTGGAATCCTGCTGATCAGCCAGCATCCTACCGAACGTTCCAACCTCCTGATGAATTCCGTCCGGCGCTACCCAAGACTTACGTGGCTGATCCATGATCCCACTGCGCCACGCGACTTATGCGGCCGATCCATGATCCCATTTATCCCACTGCGATAACGTCGACGGCCATAACATCTCACTAAGATGGAGAACGGTAATCGTTCCTGGGCCCAAAATAAAACCTACACCACGCCAGGCTACTGACTGATACTCTGCCAGCAGCTGCAGCTCTATTTTATTCAACAACAGGTATACTGCCGCTAACCGCAAGTCGAGCACATCTGTATATGGATGCCATATACAGATGTGCTCGACTTGCGGTTAGCGGCAGTATATACAATCATCAACAACAATATTCCTTAATCTATACCAAAGAGCAACTACAACTAACCGGCGCCTGCTTCTTACCATCTTCGATCTACAGCGAAGCGTCGCACACTACCTGATATTCTAACATTATTGTGGTTTTCACAGCTGTTCTTAGGAGCAGGAAATAAAACCTTTCGCTTGATATATAAAGTCCACCCACATGCCTTTTACTTTTTTTTTTTAAATAGTTGTTCTTATGTATGGCGACAATTGGTACACCCACCCTATTTATTTAAACTGGTACTCTTTCCGCGATTGAAGCACCGTCAATGGTCAATGTCAATGTGTTTCGTGAGGTCATGTGCGATGTCGATCAGAGTTGTTTGGTATGTTCCAATGCAGATTGATTTTTCGATTAACAAACGATCCGCGACTACCCTCCATGTGCACTGTGCAGTCCAGTGATAGTGAGCTCGAACATATTAACATATTAGCGTATGTAGAATTGTACAGCTACAACTTCTGTGTTAAAAATGGTCATTTCGAAGCCGTCGCAGAGGTCGTACATTTCCCCCAGCCTGATCTGTGAGAGTTGACGTATACCAAGAGCAAATGTGGATCGGGTATAACCGTAAAACATGTGTGGCAGGTGTATGCGAGATATTCCACTTCTTGGTTGATGATATATTGTGGCAATACTCAGGTTTTTTTCTTTGGTAGCCACCTGACATGCGACGACTTCGATTACTGGCATTAGGGCATGATCGACTCTATAGAAGGAGTGCTGTTTTCTCAACCCCAACAATACTTTTTCATGTTCTGAGACTCATGTCTGTTTGCATGATTTCGGCAAATATTGCATGAAGGAGGTTCACAAATAAACTAAACAAAACATCGGGGATTAGCCATGATTCACATAAAACAAACGCTTCGTTCTGAAACTGGTTGGCCAGAAAACGGTAGCATTATAGCACTCTGGGATTGCTCTTTTTATGATGCATCTATTAGAATACTTCCACCGACCTAGAATAATTATGCTTCCAGTTGAAAATCGAAGTCAACTCTCGCGACCGCTAAACATAATTTATTGAAACGTGCTTTCTTTCTTTTAGGATACTGGATAGCATGAAAATTCCTGCTGTTCAGCGATCTGGATTCCACATTAGCGACATTTTAGAGTTGAACAATCAAACCAGCCAGCAAAATAACATCAAAGAAATCTCCCATCTGCATAATCAGGGTCCTTGTAGCACAAACTCTGAATCCAATCAGAATACAGCCCGAACCAGCCATCCAAGCGCTGGAGAGTACCCTTCCCAGAACGCAGATCAATTATCTCAGTCTGCCGCACAGCAATACCATAATACGACTACCACAAATGGTTATGTACCGTTGCAAAACGTGGCACCGCCTCCTCCGTATGGAGATCTTCCATCATACTACCACCACTCTCATCACCTGTTTTCCGGTACAATAGGCAGTTCATCTAGAACTTGGTATTATGACAACGGAAATGCCGATTATGGTAAGCATGTTTGTCGTAACATAATTTTTATGTAATCTTTGAACTCAATATGTTCTATCGCAATGTGTTTAGTACCTGCAGTAATTCAACAAAGCATAGAGAACAGCATCCACCACCATGTTAGTCCGGATAGTACATCATCGGTGACGGAAGGATCATCGTACGCCACTTTAGGGAACTACAGCAATATCCCAACGGCCGTTATTGAAACTTCTGAACGGTTGGCTTTGGAACGTTCCTCTCATGATACACCCCGTACAATCGATAGTAACAACAATACCTGCGATGGGGAATCCTTGGACGACAGCATCGAGGTTGGAAATTCCGGAGATGACCGTGCAGGGAGTGAGAACGGTACGGGCGCTGGTGGTAGCAGTAATCAGAAGAAAAGGAAACGAAGAATTTTGTTTTCCAAGACGCAAACCTTTGAGCTGGAAAGACGATTCAAGCAAACACGATACCTGTCAGCTCCGGAACGGGAGCATCTGGCCAACATGATTCACCTAACTCCGACACAGGTGAAAATTTGGTTTCAGAATCATCGCTACAAAACGAAAAGGGCACAAATAGAAAAGAGTTCGACAAGCTTTGCGCATCAACTAGGAACTTCACCGAAACGCATCAACGTTCCGGTGCTTGTGCGTGACGGAAAGCCATGTTTGGCGTCACAACAGCAACAGCACCATCAGCAGCAACAACAACACCAACAGCAGCCGCATTTCATGAGCGGGAGTCTGCATTCGTTGGTTGGTATAGGGGCTTCAGATCACGGTTCACTTGGGATCGCCTATCAACAAGGTGGGCAGGGTATCATGCAGAATCACGGAGCTTCCGCTGGAAGTAGATGGTGGCCGTGAGATTGTTTTGCTATTGTGCAATGTGCTATGTGATAAAGTGGTAAGTATGTATATTATGTATATTATAAATCCTATCATTAGTTTCATCGAAATTATTTTTTCCGAACTAATCCCTGTTGAAGCGAGATGTCATGGTTTATTGTCCTAATTCTTTGACATATTTAGGATCAACTGTCTCAATGAACCCATATTTTTTGAAGCCTCTAAAAATCAGCTGTGATTCAAATCGTTCGGGGCTGTTTGAACATGGTGGGCAGGGTATCATGCAGAATCACGGAGCTTCCACTGGAAGTAGATGGTGGCCGTGAGATTGATTTGCTATTGTGCAATGTGCTATGTGATAAAGTGGTAAGTATGTATATTATGTATATTATAAATCCTATCATTAGTTTCGCCGAAATTATTTTTTCCGAACTATTCCCTGTTGAAGCGAGATGTCATGGTTTATTGTCCTAATTCTTTGACTTAGTTAGGATCAACTCTCTCAATGAATCCATATTTTTTGAAGCCTCTAAAAATCAGCAGTGATTCAAACCGTTCGGGGCTGTTTGAACATGAAGGGGCCCACCTAAGGGGCCCCACACACGCTCCGACGTGTTGTACAACTTTGACTCCGCCCCTAGGAAATTTGGTTCGGTCGGAGAAAAGCCGACCGAGCCAAATTTCCTAGGGGTGGAGTCAAAGTTGTACAACATGTTGGAACGTGTGTGGGGCCCCTAAAACATTAATTTTCTCCAGCAGCTTTTCTACACCGGCTGAACTCAAATTTGGGTCAGTTTAACTCAAAATCGTAAAAACTGGCTTAAGGTCACTCCTGACGGAATCCATGTTTCAAAGTGCTCGCGTTTTTGGGGGCACACCAACTCAAATTCACAAAATCTGATATATAGGATTTTGAGTTTGTCAAATCGAAAAAATCAATCTTGTTCAGTTAAAAGATAATTACATCGGATACAGAGTAAATACATTTATTATCAAATATGAAATAAAATAAATATACAATAGTGAACATGGATCTAATCATGGACCTCTGCCCAAACCTCGTTCATATCTGCTGTTATAGCTGGATGTCGTAATAGCGGTCACTGATGCTGACTTTTGCCAAAGTGTACAAGAGCGACGGCAAAATCCCGGAACTGTTCCATCCATTTTTAGAGCTAAGATAAATGCCCGAAGCACCGTTGCGCGAGCATGCCATGAGCGTGGGAAAATGGGGGCAATTGAAATCGTACCTACTTGCATGCAAGGTGCTCGCGCAAATCTTTGAATTTTGCCGCACCAAGGTGCAAAGACGAATAATACTGAGTTAAAAAAAAATCTGACGCATATCTTCTTCTTCTTCTTCTTCTTAATGGCATTACATCCCCACACTGGGACAGAGCCGCCTCACAGCTTAGTATTCATTAAGCACTTCCACAGTTATTAACTGCGAGGTTTCTAAGCCAAGTTACCATTTTTGCATTCGTATATCATGAGGCTAAAGCCCCAAACGCAATACAACGGAACGGCGACGGAAACGGAAAATTTGACAGTTAGCCCATATATTTTCTGTCAAATTTGCCGTTTCCGTCGCCGTTCCGTTGTATTGCGTTTGGGGCTTAACACGATGATACTTTTATGCCCAGGGAAGTCGAGACAATTTCCAATCCGAAAATTGTCTAGACCGGCACCGGGAATCGAACCCAGCCACCCTCAGCATGGTCTTGCTTTGTAGCCGCACGGCTAAGGAGATTAAACATAAGTACAGACATTAAAAATGCTCTCGACAACTGCGACTCTGTAAGAAATTTAGTGATTGACCGAAATAATGTCACAGGTTTTAGGGGGGAGGTGGTCTAAGATTTTGTGACAGTGCATGTACTAGGTATACAGAAAAGCGTGACAGAGGGGGGGAAGGGGTCTAGAAATCCCAAAAAGTAGTGGACGTCATATTTGAATCGCTTCTTATCAGCACTGTTGACCATGTCTTTAATGTAATGTGACCAGATAAATTTTGTGTGAGCGCGGGAAAAAAAAAGTTCATAGTTTGAGATGTTTAAGTAATACGCTTAAATCAAATCTCTCAATTTTTAATTTTTACCAAGGTTTAGTTTGCTAACTGTTCAATAAACGTCAACTCATTTTAGAAGTCAAAGCTTCCTTCAAACGTTGAATATGCAGCTCCTGTCCGATAACTGAAAAACTATAGTTGCAACAGTTTTTACAGTTAAAAATTATTGCAGTTAAATTACTTTCAGCTGATGAACGACTATTGTATAGAATTTTGTTAAAATATTATTTTTTGTAGCGATAGAAGCAATGATTTCGAATTTCGAAAATTATTTTCTGAATAACCTAAACAACTCTTTCTAAAATACCTAACAAAAGTAGATACTGTGATTATGAATAAATTAGATATTTTCTTTAACAAAAGTTCTGGTTGAAGTTTGCGTGTTCAGGAATATGGCCTACGATTTTTGTTCCAATCTATTTCCAAACAGGTGAGACTGAATAAATATCTGCACAGAAAATCAAAATCCCATCAAATTTCAGATAGCTGGAGATTCCGGCCTACAATTTTCCAGGAATGTAAGGCTACATTGAACACAATATTCAAATTTTTAGATAACGTTTTAGTACCAAGTTATTCAACGTAACTGTTGGATCTATTACTATCGATATCGAATATCAACACTGTAAAGTTCGTCTTCCAACTGGGCTAAATTTCCCGCGAAACGCGGGACGTCTGGTCACATTACTTTAATGCGACTATAGAACCGAATTAATGTCATTTTCAACGGCTTAGTGGTTACTTGGGGCGTATAACAACTGTACTGACCCTTACCGCGTTACGTAATTTGTGATCTGTCCTGAATATTCACATGTCGTCGAACTTCGGCCAGAAAACGGGATGTTTCTAAAGCTAAGGCAGTAAGTTGTGTAAATGGTAATTAATTTAAATAAAAAGAGAGTTTCTTCGCATTTCTTGTTTTTTTTTTGTTTCATGGAATTGAAATGCCAAATCAGCTTGAAACGATTTAAAAAAATCGGGTAAATGATTATTATTAGTTGTTGCACTTAAACATATTGGAATGAATTAATAATAAATATTTCAAATGAATTTGAATTCTGTTAATGAGTGCACATAAAATATAAGGGTAGCAGATTTTCTTATTCTATGTGCAAAACCAATAAAATACATTTGCAAAGCTTGATTGCAAAAATATATGTGCAGTGCACATATTTTCTACACGGATAAAAATATAAAAGCTGTTTAGCTTAAATTTAAATCTAAAACCATATTCGGTCTATCCACTCATCCTAAAGATTATTTTAAAAATAAGCCTTCAAGGATTAAACTTAATTTAAACATTGGAAATGATTATTTTGAAAATAATCCTACATCAATGATTAAATTCCATTTAAGCAATTAATATCTTTTATCAATGTTTATGTTTATTTATTTTCCAATGCTAGAATCAAAACAATTCCCGCTCGGAAATTTGTTTTAGACATCTCCGCGATATCTCTGAGACAAAAAGTTGAGTCTCCTAGATATTTTTCTTCGATGTCTAGAACCTAGAACGGATATACTGCGCTGATTCCTTCGGCAATACTGCTGAGAATCCTTTGAAGATTCCATCGAGAATTCTGCGAAGACTACTTTTGGAATTCTGTGACGATTCTTTTGGAAATCCTGTGAAGGTTCCTTCGGGAATGCTGCGGGGACTGTATGTGGAAAACTGCTGGGATTTCTGCGGGATTTTTTTCGGGAGTCCTGCTGGAAATACTGCGGATATGTTTTAACTGTGAGGATTCCTTTGGCAATCCTGCACAGCGCACTACAGAGATAAAAATAATGGAACCGCGAGGAAAGTTATAACCGTTATTGCCGTTTCTTTTTAGCTCGTCGAATTTATTTTATAGGTGAGGGGATCCATACCCGTCCACTCCATACCCGTCCACAATCTGACTGTACTGCCTTGACCTTCCACGATAACCTGGTCCAAGATGATGATGCTGCTGTCCTTTTTCATGAACCATACTTGTTTCCGGCGGTCCTCGGGAATGTCGTCCAGCAATGTCGTTTTAGGAAACATGCTAAAAACATATTTTTCATAAAATCCGAAAAAAAAACTAAGTGAAATATGGCCGCCACCTACCTGCGAAAAATGTTTCGTATTGATTTTTTCCTAAGTCCCAATTATACTAAGCTAGGCAAAGAATACATTTTTGAAAATCATTGCAATGCATAAAATGAAGCTTAATTGTTAGCAAGGGCCTCATACGCCTGTCACTGGCGAACAAAGCTCGTGTACTCTGCATCGAAGCTTAGAACCGGTGTTAGGGCGCAATCGTTAATGTGAACATTTTTATATTCGGTTAGTTCTGCAAATAAATTCTTTTTCGAGTCCCTATAATCAAGCAGGTATCTCAATCATATCACATCGTTATATTGCTGCATGATTGAGTGTTTAATTTTGATAAAATATCGAAAACAAAAGTGTGCATAAAAGTTATTGCCTCGCCATAACAAAAATGTGATAGAGAATTAACACTGTTGTTTACAGTTTAGAACCAAATCCAGATGTCGCACATGTTGGGGTGAGGATTCAGTGCTCCGACTTCTCCCCCTGATTGTTAGGCTTCAGAAGGAATAAAATTTGAAAAAGATTTGAGAAGATTAAATATTAAGCT
Organism: Armigeres subalbatus; assembly: GCF_024139115.2. NCBI lineage: Eukaryota > Metazoa > Arthropoda > Insecta > Diptera > Culicidae > Armigeres > Armigeres subalbatus. Next base: position 352,791,515 of record NC_085141.1, on the reverse strand, counting down.
AACTTGCTCTTTCCTTTTTCTCCGTGTAGATGGGGAATTATCTCACACTTAACTCATTTCACAGTATTCGGTAAATTTTACCGAAATCTCAACAGCAGAAGTGTTCGGTAATTATTGTACAGATTTTTTGTAATTTTTTCCATTGTTCAACTGTCAAATCACCGAAAACCAGTAAAACTATTTACCGAACAGCTGTTGAGATTTCGGTAAAATTTTACCGAATTCGGCGATTTATTTTAAGTTTGCTCAGTGAAGCGAAGTTAGGTTTAATTGAAAATCACTTGAATAAAGAAATTTAAAAAAAAGTTAGGTTTAACGTACGGATTGCGAGAAAAATCCAACTTCGATAGTCCCCCATTCTGGTTTTCAACTTGACTAGCGATGTTATTGACCACCCAGAGTGTATGTAATTAAGATTGGCGACATGTGCCATTCTGTATTGAACCGATAGTAAATATACATTTTTATCCCGAATGACGTTGTCTAACGTCAAAATAACATGAGGTACCGTGTAATTGGTATATATTTATGAGTAGAAAGCAATGAGTGTGCAATTTAGTTTTTCCGTGTATGGAAATGGGACATCTGGAAGGTGGAACGGACGAGAAGTGGAACGGACATCAACAAAACAAAACCGAGCCATTTTTGTTTTGACGCAAAGTCTGTTTTCAGTCGCGTGCGGTTGCTTGTGCCTTTTTAGGAAATTTTCAAACTTTTTGGCATTCGTGCGCGAATTGAGGATTTATTTGCATTGAGTTTTTAATATCCTTAGCTGCGCATCGAAAGAAGTTATCTTTGAGCGAAAAATCTGTGAGAAACATCGTTTAAAAGTGAAAGTTCGAAGAACCACTTTGTTCTCCGTAGGGAGTTTAAGCCTTGAACAAGATTAGCACAGTGGGGTGAATTTGTTAAAATCTTGGATACGGATTTGATTTGGATATTTTCTAATCTATTGCTGGTACGTGAACTATATTCAAGACGGTTTCAAAATTTATTACGCTTAAATTTAGCCCAATGTGAACTCTCCCTTATTTGATATTGAATGGATCATCGAGTTATGTAGAGCTAGACTTTTGAAATTAGTACATTATTGAAGAAACGGAGAGGACAGGATTTACCTATCGAGTAAGCACTCTTAAAGATTGTTTTGCCGAATTTCACCCGGACGTTAATAGGTGAACAATTCCCAAAGTCGTCACTCCTGCTAGTAGTTACGTGTGCACTCTGAAAAATCCAGAACACATATAAAGCGTTTGCTTTATCTTAGATTGTTTCCCTTATCAAATTGTCTTTCATTTAAAATAGATTATTATTCACTTTACACCGGTTATTTCACGAACTCTTCCTTCTATGCGTTGCATGGTTTTGTTTTCATATTTACGGCGAAGAGGGAGAACACTATCAGAGTTGGATCGGTATGAATTACCGAAAAGACACCCAGACGGAATAGACGTTCAGCTGTTCCGTGACCTATTGCAGTGAAGTTGTTTCCAGTGAAATAAAAAAAATTGTCTAGTGTTGTTCATTCATTGTGTATAGAGGTCTGTCGTTTTCTTCACGTTCACGGATAGGCTCGTGCCAATCGATTGTTGATAAAAAGGTGGTGATTGTATAATCATCCCTATCTTGACCTCAATTCGTTTCGTTTACAATTTAGTTAAATAATTATTTAGTTATATCAAGTGCGCAATTTAAAAATTACATGGCAAAAATAGTGCAATTATAAATCGAAGGAATCCGCTTCGTTCTGAAACTCGGTGCAAGTGGAAACAAAGGTGCTGCGTCGAAAGAAGAAGCTGTGGTTTAATACACTAATAATAATCTGTTGCGGGGGTGTGATCCGTGTGTGCTGTTGGATGTACTTACTGCTGGCTGGAGTCAATTTATCGCAACAATACATTCATACAACTGTAAATGCATATTCGTGCGATTGTGCCCAAGTCGTGCGTGATGTGAAATGCATATTTTCATCGCTTAGCTTTACTATCTGTGGAGGGGATCTGACAAAGGTTGCATCTGTGAGTCATACCTACGCAAGCTGAAAGAAACCAACTGGAACTGGGAGAAGAATAAAATAATTACTACAGCTAACTAGTGGTTGCTGGCGTAGTTTTAGAATTGGCATATTTTATCGTCAAGTTAAATAATTCACGGTAAGTACAACATCACAACAATGTTCTAAATGATTGATTTTTTTAATCCATTTAGTTTTAAATTTAATCGAAAGTCATAGAGAAATAATTATATAATATTTTTTTGCGTTTCAAGTTGGTATTGGCTTTTTAAAATATATGAAACTTTTTTTTTCTGTGAATGGTCAAAACTAGGTATGTCATCCATGGGCTAAAATGTTTTCTGATTAAGACGGTGTCATTGAAAGTAACTCACGTTGTACACTTCTACACATTTTCTTATTTTTTTGTTAAATTTATTTGTTTAATAGAAAACTCTACAGAACCATTCGCAAGGAATACAGAATTTTCGTCTAACTTTTGAATTGCTTTTTTTTTGTAATCCATTCCTTACGATAAAAACAAGGTTGAAGACTTGGGAAACATTTTATGGAAGTGTTCCAAACATAACCATTTTTTCTGAATCCCGTTTTATGTATGACCAAAGAGAGTGAACTTTGGTAGAAGCACACAACATTACATTACATGTTGAATTTGAAATAATTACATCGAAAAAGTCAGATAGGAAATTTTGATTCTCTCAGCTGTACAACATTGATCATGTTGTTTTGGTCGTTTGATGTTCGAGGATGCTACATTGGGGGTCGTGCACTAATTACGTAAGCATTTTTTCAGGATTTTTGGAACCTCCCTCCCCCGACAGACCCCCTAACCACATAAATGCTTACGTAGTAAGTCTTAGTCTACGGTCCCTTGGACGTTTTGGTTTTTCCCCTCCCAAGTTAATTGCCCACTCCCTGGCTATTAGTTTGCCGGTGCGAATCCTCGCCGTATCTTCACCTATTGATCAGCAGGGATTAAATTCTGAAACAGCTGCCAGTGAAAGCCACCAAATAAAATTCGTTGGGTCATGGTAAGCGAATTGTTGTGTAGCCCAAAATGTAATACGTGCTATACTGTCGTTATACGCATAACTGTCCCATGTACATGGGAAATCCCAGCAAACATAGGGCAACTATGCGTATAACGGCAGTATAGATACCAAACAGTGAAGTCTAGAGTTTATAACAAAATTTTTATATGTGTGATAGTTATTATCTGTAACACTCGATTTTTCTAAAATTGTTACTTAGGTCATTTAGAAAAGTTAAGCAAGAATTCTCTCTCAATTGATAATGAACGAAACATGAAGCATCGATTACTCATTTTTGTTTTGTCCAATTTCCAAAAATAAAATTGTGTAAACATCGCAGTGGTTTGAATAGTTTTCCTAGGCTTACGAGAAGTGCTATGGGAAAAATCTTGCATGGGGTGAGGGGATCAAATTCTCGTTGCTAGCGTAAGCAGGATTCTAAATATTGAATTGCTGTCTGTCACTTAGTAAATACATTTAAAATACAGTCGCCTCTCCATATTTCGATATTGAAGGGACCATCGAGATAGGGAGAGATCGAGTGTAATAGAAGGAAAATTGAAATGGGTACTAGATCCGAAAAAATCCCGTTACTATGAAAAACGACAATAAAACAAACGTTGTTTCTTGTTGTTGGTGTGTTTGTTATTGTCCCAATCTAGTAGTCTTGACCATCTAGTAGTCTAAAAATTTGAACATATCGACATAAGAAGAGTGAATCCTGAACAAAATATGGTCAGAAACCATCGAGATAGAGAGATATCGAGATATGGAGGTTATCGAGATGTAGAAAGCCCAATGTAGATTGAAGGGACTGAGGAAACCATCGACATAGGGAAAGATATCGAGATATAGTCATAGAACATCGAGATGTAAAGAGTCGACTGTAGATTGGTATTCATATGTACCCGCCGCCGCCACACACCATTTTCTAGTTTCCCTCCGATTATTGTACGCAGCCCTTTTCGCTCGAAAACCCCGAAAGCTTCCCGGTCGGCCTCTTTTAACGTCCTTTCTTCATGTCCATAAAGAGCCACTGGTAGAATCAGAGTTTTGTATAGAGCAAATTTCGTTTCAGTCTGCATGCTGCGGAAACTAAGCTGGTTACGTAATCCGTACAAGGCCCTATTCGCAGCAGCAATACATCTTTTCACTTCACGGGAATCGTTATTGTTACGATTCACAAGCGATCCAGCGAATGTAATCTATTGAAATGCCGAGCATTTCGAGCCGCTTCAGTAGTATGCTGTGCTTGTCATAAGACGAGTTTGTACAATCCCATTGAATTCCACCACTTGATTGTATCTTGACAGATACGTATTTCGACCTCAACAGTAAGACCGTCTTCAGTCTCTCGTACGACTAGGACTACGAAGTCGAGTCAAGTACGAGACACTGAAGACGGCCTTACTGTTGAGGTCGAAATACGTATCTGAAAAGATACAATGGAATGGTGGAATTGGAATTCAATGGGATTGTACAAACTCGTCTTATGACAAGTGAAGACATTCCACTAAAAAGCTCAAAATAATTTTCTTAACAGTATGCTGTGTTCAATACGGTCGAATTAAAGTCAGTATATATCACATCCGTTTGAAATCCGTTATCCATGGCTCGAATACAACGCGATACAAAAAGAGCGAGGTTTTTTTAAAATTATTCCCAGAGGAAAGTGTTTAGGGAGCTCCCAAAAAAATGTGGACTTTGTGGAGGAATTCCTGTAGGAATTTCTAAATGAATTTCAGGAGAAATTTCCAAATCAACTCTTCCAAAAATTTCCGGCTGCATCCACGAAGAAATAAAAAAAACTGATGGAATTTTCGTTAAAGAAATTTCTGGAGAAATATGAAAAAAAATCTAATGGAATTTTTAAAAGAATTTCAAAAAAAGTTCCTGCACGCATTTTTAAATCAATTCCTAAAGAATTTCAGGAAGAAATTCCAAAATGAATTTCAGCAGAAATACTGGAATTTCCAAAGACATTCCTAGATTTCTCCAGGAATTCCTTCGGAAATAGCCCCAGATAGTTATTCTTTCGGAAATGATTCACCATTAATACATTTTAAAATTCCTCCGAAAATTCCTTTAGATACTCAGGGAATTCCTTCCCGGAGGGATTTCTTAAATGAAATGAATCCAGTAATTCTTTCGAGAATTCTTTCGAGAATTCTTTCGGCAATTCCTCGAGGAATACTTTTAGAAATTCTGTCTGGAAATCCTTCCAAAATTATAACAAAATCCTATGAAACTCCTGAGGAATTTCTGAATTAATTCATGAAGGATTTTTGAAAGGAATTCCTGAAGAAAATTCCGACATTCTTAGATTTCTTCAACAATTTCTTTGGGCATTGTTTCAAAATTTTCTTCAAAAATTTCTCCAGAGATTCATTTGAAATATGCTCCGCAAACAACTTCGGAAGTAAACCTTAAAATTATTTTTCAAATTCCACCGGTTGGTGCTTTGAAAATTGTAAGAAGGAATTTAAAGATTTGCTTAGGAATTTACCTCAAGAGTTCCTTCGGAATTTGAAACTTCCTCCTGATGTTGTCCACCTCCCTAATACCTTCCAAAACTCCTGTGGAAAATATTTTGGAAATTCTTTCGGAAATCCCTTCAAACTTCTTAGGGGATTCTTTAGGAATACCTTTGGAAATTTCTTTAGGTTTCGAAATTCGCGTAGAAATTCCTTAAGAAATGGGTTCAAAAATTTCTTTGGATTTTTTTTAGGAATTTATTTAGGAGTTCTTTAGGAAATTGAAGAAATGAGGAATTTCTTTAAAAATTCTTTTAGTAATTCATAAAAAAAAAGTTTGCAGAAATTCCTTTAGACCATTCGCCAGCAAATCTTTCAGAACTTCCTCCGGGAGATCCATTAGAAAATTACTTAAAACATTCCTCTGCAATTTATTCAGCAACTCTTTCAGAAATCACATTGGGAATTGCTCCATAAATTCCTTTAGGAACTCCTCCGGAATTGTTTTCATAATTTCCATAGTTCATTCCTATAGAAATTCGGAGTTCCTGTAAACATTCGTTAGGAAATTCCTTTAGGAAATAATTTGTAAATTCTTTTAGGAATACCTTCGAGAATGCCTTTAGAGAATGCTTCCAAAATTCCTTTCCGTTGAAAATTCCATCAAAAATTCCTTCAAACATATTGTAGGAAATCCCTTCATAAGTTCTTTCCAATATTCCTTCTGAAATAAAGTCAGGAATACCTTCGGAAAGACCTTTAAGTACTCTTTTGAATTTTTTTCTAGTATCCCCCTCTGAAACTATTCTTTTCTTCGGTACAGTAAATTTATGGATTTTTTCCCAACAAATTATCGGATAGAGTTCAGCTATTTTGAATGGTTTTACAAAAGGAAAGAGTTTCTAAAGGAATTTCGGAAGAAATTCTCAAAGGAATTTACGAAGGAAAAACGCTGCATTTGTGCAGCATTGTCTTCAGGAACTGCTTCAGGAATTCCTTCGGAAATTTCGCCAAGATTTATCAAAGTTGGTAGGATATTAGTTTTTCCCTAGTTTAAACCAACCATTTTCAGATAACTAAATACTAATGCTAAATTTCATGAAGCCTCTTGTATTTCACGTGGAAGAGAAGACAACGTGGACAATCTATCAATACATTTTTTCAGAACTAGTTATGCTATTGAAGTTACATTCAAACAGTTTGGCGTTTAAAAACTCTCAAAGCGTGCCTTCGGAATATGAAGTCCAATTATACACACTTCCTTCTACTATTATGATATAATTTATCATTAGATTAAAATGTATTTTGACGTAAACTACGTCTAAGGGTAAGACTCGGATACAGGGTGTAAAATGAAAATTTCAAAATTGAGGACCGTCACGAAATCATGTAAGATTTTGAACGTTACTAGCGCATTCATCTTTCGATGGTTTTTTGAGATTTATATATCAATCGAGAAACTCTCCACCAAGTTGCCAGTTGTATTCGATCTTCTGATTATCAACGTTAAACTAGGGTATCGGACCATTTTGGCAGCACCACAAAGTGAGTTTCCTTACGGCCGTCGTCCAGCACGGTAGGCTTTTGGGCTCTTCTTTTTGTGTGGTGTTTCGCACCAGTTTGGCACAAAAAGTAGAGCCGGAGCAGTGACAGCGGTCGAAAGAAATGCGTAGTGTGTAAGGGGCCCCATACACGCTCCGACATGTTGTACAACTTTGACTCCACCCCCAGGAAATTTGATTCGGTCGGAGTAAAGTCGGAGCGTCTGTGGGCAAGTTGTACGATCGTTGGGCAGTACAACTTACCACAGACGGTCCGACTTTACTCCGACCGAATCAAATTTCCTCGGGGCGGAGTCAAAGTTGTACAACATTTCGGAGCGCGTATGGGACCCTTAACGTAGAGTAGAGTGGGGCAAGAGTGCGCGTGGGATAAGAGTACGTTTTCGATTTTTTGAAGTAATATAAAAAGATAAACTAGCAACACTGCATCAGTTTGACAGGTATTCTGGCCAACTATTATCATGTGTAATTGTAAACGATTTGAATAAACAACAAGGGAGATATGGAGTTAGATAACTTTTTGGTCATTTTGCTAAAAATAATTGGGTTTCCGCAACTAGTATTTAATTACCATATATACGTTCAATCAGGTGAACATTATACCATTTCGATAACCTATTGTATAGAGTACTTTATGGTACAGAACACCAATCCGGTTGGTTTTCCAAGAAGTCAAAACCATTACTTGAATAATTTTTGGGACTGTGGGGTAAAAGTACGCAGGAACCGGTGGGGCAAAAGTACTCATATGAATCTTCAAGTTATGATGTCAAACCCGTATCTCCGGCCGAAATAAGACTTCTTCTAAAGCGCAAAGATCCACAACTAAGAATAAAGGGACAGAATTCGAAATTATAACAAGTTTTTGGGATAAGTTGAAGTAATTCGGTGCTAGAAAGGACTTAGCGAACAAAGCACTGAAGCGAAATAATAAAATTGTATTAGGACTTGTTGTACACCTAAACATAGCACGAAAACACAATTTCATCTAAATGATAATTTCATTTAATCAAAAGAAACATCCATAAATTACGCAACGTTTAGCTGGGAGGGGTTGCGAGATGTGTGACGATCCATATAATTTTTAGAGGATTTATACAAATAGTATAAGATAGAGGGGAGAGGTGATGAAATAGCCAAATTTCTTTAAGGAAAATGTTTTTATATACGCCACGCGAAACCTGATATATATTTTTACCTCTGTAGTTTTTTGCATATATAAAAAAACAATGGTTTTTCGTATGAAAGTGCACATTTTTGGGACTCCCTCCCCCTTCAAGAGTTACGTAATCTTTAAACATTTCCTAATATATGCTCATTAAACATCAATTAAATGTTATTAATTCTTATTTGTGGTAATATATACTCAAAGCACATGATTGGATAAATGCGTACTCTTACCCCACCCGATGCGCACTTTTACCCCACCGGTGGGGTAAGAGTGCGTTTTTCACTTGTCTTGCAATAAGGGTTCTACTAAAACGAATTTCAATAATTTCAATATTTTTTCCACTGGGTAACATAAAGGAAGAGTATATAAATCATCGACACTGATTTGATATGAAGAAGCTTGCTTCATAAGGGCCACATGATCGATTGAAAACTAAGTGCGTACTCTTGCCCCACCCTACTCTATAGTGAATATGTAGTGCATGAAAAGTGATATACTCACACGCGCATGTTTGTACAAGTATAGGATGATCGATTGTGAAAAAAGGGCAATGCAATGTGCAGCGATGGAAATCGACCGAACATGATCCGATTCGACGTTTATCCTAAACTGTACAGATCGCGATCTGTACAATTTACGAACAATATCGAGTTCCCATCTTTCTCGATTGAGTGTTATTACCTTGGACACTCGCACATAACAAAATATTGCAAGATTGAGTCTTGCTCTGAGAAATGAGTTACTCTAGCCGTTCTACCTATGAACGAATCGTGACAACTATTTGCCCCTAGAGCGTGAGTGTCTTTCTGTTTTCTTTGCATGACTACAAGCGGGACGTTGAGCGCGCTTGCTTAATTATGTGCACTGTACATTGAAGCTCCTCAACTAATTATTTAACATTATGTGTACTTTGTTCCCATTTTATTTCTTATTGCAGATTAATTTTCTGTAGTTTCGAGAACTTCGCTAGTTAAATACTTTTTAAAATCATCAAAATATTGACGTGAGAAGAAGCAATGTCTTTCAAATTTGAAAGTAAAATTCTTTCTGAGTAGCTTTCAATTTAAGTGCAAACTAGGTGCGATTCAAATTGGGTTTTGGGATTTTCAGCTAACAGCATGAAAAACAAAAAGGACACAAATGATGCCGAAATTGTTCTTCTGCGAATGCCATTATTAATATACGAGCATGTTATTGGAAAAAATATTCTATAAGTCCGTAATATACTTCTGTTTCCAGCAAGTATTACCAGTAAGCCGTCGTTGTTCGGCTCTCATGAAACCCTGTCTAGTATTCGCCGACGATGGACTTTTCAAGCGGTTTCAATCTGTTGAACAGAAATCTGGAGATAGTTTTGTACGCCGAATTAAGAATGGTTATTTCTCGGTAATTGGCGCACACCAGTCTGTGCCCTGTCTTAAAGAGAGGATCATTTTATAGCAACCTTCAAAATCAGTAGCAAGGACGGAAATCTTCGTTTTACTATCACTTGCATTGATGTTCAGTAGGCAGCTTCGTCATTGATTCGTGTTTGTTTTGATCAGAAGCTCGGCGATGCGGGCACGAACATCTCGCAGCATGCTGTCAAACTTCCATACCAAATTTACCGCCCGATCTTCAATAGCCGATTGATAATCGAGCGTAAAAAATGAATATCTAACGGGGCTGAAATGAATATTTTGAATTGCGGTAAATTTGTACCGATAAATGATGATTGTTTTTCTTTATATACTGAACAGATGCATATATTTTAGGAATCTGACTTCAAAATGTTGAATCAATGCACCGCAGTACAAAATGATATTCAAATTTTGAGATTTCAAATTGAATATCAATGTGCCAAGCTGAAGATTCATTTTGACACCGCACAAAACAACGCTGACACCGAGAGTCGACGCTTGCTGCTGTTCGTGCACATGCCGTCCGCTATTCTTCGCACATTCAAATTCGTGAAGGACTAGCAACTTGATTGTGTGTTGGATGTCAGCTGTTTGAGTGTAGTTGAAATGACTTTTTCTGTCCCTGATCAGTAGAAACGTTAAGAACGTAAAATCTGTGACCTTAATTTGTAAAACAATGTGAAAAATATAATTTAATTCTTTCACTTAAAGCATCAAGTTCGTTGATTGAAATTATTTTTAACTTTTGTCCCTCCCTTTGGATTTTTTTACTCGAATTATCCGAGAATTGTTTTCTGATAGGTATGTTCTAGCAGATTTTTTTTCTCGTGTTTTTCAAATATTTTTACAAATTTTTGAAGGAAAAATAATGGTTTTGGCAGGTTTGGACCTATTATTGTTAAAAATGGGTTATTAAGATCAAGAGGGTAAGAGAGTTTCATAGCGTAATGAGCTCGAGCGGAATGGGCACTTCGTGTTCTTAATTTACAATGCTTTGAAACTCAGATGTGAAAATGTACATTATGTGGAAGATTTTGATTTGAAAAATGTATATACACTTAACCAGCGTTTCAATGTTCGGTATTTTGTATGCCGAGTTTCAACTGGAAAATTTCTTTTTTACTGAAATTCCATTTTGTTAGTAGACCAACAACGTTTGTCAGTAATAAATTCCCGAGTCTCGGTAACAAATTATGTTGATTATTATGACTTTTATTTATTTTTGCTGAATAAATCATGAAATCCATAAAATGCTGAACGGCACAACAAGTCGGTAGAAATTTATACAGCGCCACCGGTAAAAAATTAAAATTTGTCGACCAGCCTTTTGAAAATACTAAACGCGGTTGTAGAGCTTCTCGCTCTTTTTTGTTGCTTATGTCTTACCCGTGGAGCTAAAAAATATTTTGTAAATTGTTTCCGTCGTGCTGGTTGACCTGCGTTTCCAAAAGTGAACTTTTTTGTGTTTTGCAAAACTCAGCCACAGATCGCATAGCTGTGTAAAACAAGTTGAAATGCATCGATGCCCTCTGCCTTTGCAAATTTTCAAAAGAAATTATCATAGAGTATAGCCAAAGCTTCCTGAGATACCGTACTAAACATCTTTCATATTATGCTACCTATCGTAAGTGATGATGATAATAAGTGAGAGATTTTCTTTTCATTCAATCTTTATCAATCAAAAACTGCCAAAGTTTGTATTACCCTATACTTTTATTTTATGCGAATGAACATTGATTGAATATACTGTCCAGTCAGTAAAATAGGTTTCCAAAAGAACAATTCCTCATTTACTGACTAACTCAGTTATGTCCATATTTATTGAACTTTGTCGTTTATGCCGAACTCTCGGTAATGACAATTTTGCTGTTGAAATTACTGGCTGATCCGTAGTCCAAAAACTCAATAAAATTAATACTGGTGCTGAAAATAATCATCTTTTTGCACATAGAGGCGGCGGCGGCGCACAGGTCCAATTTATGGAGGAACATCAATTTTCTAATTTTAGGAAAAAATGTGGTGCAATCTCGATTTTTAAATTTAAAAAAAAAAGGGTTACATTATCAATTGGAATGTCGCCTCTGCTTCAATCCTGGCAACGAAATTGGTAAAAACTTGAAGTGTGTTATGAAAGCGATATGAAACCAAGAGAAGAAACTTATTTATAAAGAAAGGCTATGAAAATATAAAGCAAAATTATGCTGCCAAATATGGATGTTAATATCCTTGAACAAACATATTTCCTCATAAGCCTTGTTAAATCGATTAAACAATTGCTACAAATTCAAATTTTTAAAGGGGAAGACCTCGTAATAACTTTGAATGAAAACTGGGAATTGAATTATTTGACATTGTTGTATGCTGGTGTTGCGATTTGTGACATATAGTGTGATTCGTTTAAAACACAGTGCAAACTATTGTTCAGTAATCCGTCACGAAAACAAATTTGAACAAAACTCACGAATATTCCAAATTGTTTTCAGCAACGAATTTTTGCTATATGAAAGATCCCTTATCAGGATTCAGTTTTGCTTTTTATTACAAAAAAAATCCCGTTATTTCCTGGAACAAGCAGTGTTTTTAACATGAATTTAGGCTTATTTGGGAAGTATTTTGCTTCGCAGTCTTGGAGGGAATTCAAAACTATGTTTTTAACCTTTTCCCGGGATAAGAAAAGTATCGGGAAATAGACTCTCTATGTTTCAATATTTTAACAACTTTATAACCGTCATTTAGTTAATGCAACTAATAGAAGAATGTTTGAATTTTCTAAATGTCAGTTTAAGCTGTTAAAGACTATACGCAGGAGTCACGCGGACGCGCACCCTGAATTCCACCAGCGAGTATTTATGCCCGCGTACTTTCGACGCGCAGCTACGTATTTTCTTCTATTTGCACCGTAAAAAACATACGAACGGCATGTTCCGCATGTGAACGGGCAGCCCCTAGCGAAAGCACATGTCCGATTTGAAAGGAAGAATCACGATCATTGCAGCAATGATCGTGATTCGATTCCATTCGATCGTAAGTTGTACATGTTCCGATTAACTTGATGTCTACAACTGTACACATTGAGAGTAACGGCTTTTTGCGTGCTCTCGCAATAAACGTTGAATCGCGTGAGTTACAAGCTGTGAGTGTAGACGACACAGATTTACGTGTATCTTGCTCTCTTGAGATCATGGTAACTCACTACCCGAAACGCTCCGCACAAATAAGGGTGGAGAGCGCAAAAGCATCGCTTATTGACGATGATGCTAATAGATCTCACAATGTGTCATAAGCTGTGTACATGTTCGTTGGTCGCTAGAAACGATTTTCTAACATCGTTGAATGTGATTATGCGATAATCGCAATGTAAATGAACAAACATGTTCGGTTCAAGGATAACTTATGAAAATGATAAGCCATTTTATGATAAACTGCAAATTATTAATTATATTTTTATTATAAAATTCGCGCCAGAATCAAAAGGATTCAATCTTGATTCAGGAAGTGTGAATGCACTTCAAATATTCTTATGATATGTATCAATCATGCGGGGCTTATTGTATACAACTATACTACCGTTATACGCATAACTGTCCCATGTATAAAGGGAATCCCAGCAAACATGGGACAAATATGCGTATGACGGCAGTACAGCTTCGGAACGCATACGTTCTTGAAACGGGCTATAGGAGTTACAATAGATCTATCACCTTCTAGCTCCCGGATCTAAGATTCTTGCAATTATATTAATAAACTGGTTGCACGAATATTGTATCCGTAATAGCGTAATGCCACTTTCGGACAGTGAGAGCTATATTGTAATAAAATAACACCCCTCCCCTATTCCCGTCAGCAACAGTTTACTACTCGGGCGCATCACAACCGAATAACTTGGTGTTTGGTACATATGGCTGGCATTTGTATTTGTTGATTTCTAGTTCTCGCGACCGGGTTTTATCGACCCGCACTTCTTTGTCGTACTCGACAATCCAACTATCCCTTCTCCAACAGCAATGCCATGGCTTATGGATTGGCCCCGGAACATCGTGTGGCATCATCAATGAGCACTCTCGAAAAATTAGTCGAATTTCTTTTACCGATATCAATCATAGAGTTTTTTGTTTAAAAATAATATTTTTCCATATTTGATAATCATACTCCACCATTTCCATTTATGTATTACTACATTTACTAGTGATGTACAAAAAATCAAGATATATACAAGAAAAAATAATGAAAACTAATCAGCGCGTAAAAAATAAAGACGCCGAAAATTACACTATTCTGAGCATAGAATCTTTTCCAACAAATTCGTCCTAAATGTATGCAATTTCTAGTGAATTATGTTTTTAAATCGTGCTTTACTTTTCAAAAAAAATTATGAATTAATTTTAATATTGCAATCAATAGACCAATACGAAGGCTTTTGTTTGCAGTACTCAAATTAATTCATGAAAAAAATATTACTTAGGTCCTTTTGAAAAGTTAAGCGAGAAATACTTACATAATGCAATAGAAATTGCACACATTCAGGTGACAATATCGTTTAAATGTATGCTTTTTGGCATTCCTTTTATGTACATTACTTTCGTGTAAATTTCATCAACTTTTTCTATCTGTGTAGTTGGAACGCTTTCGATTAATAAACGCTGCGGACGGGAAAAGGAGGGGGGATAGCGCTGTACAAAAGATTTTTCTTTCTATTGAAATGTAGGCAATTTACCTTTGGGCTTTTGAAGTGAAAATTTTAAGTTATCGTACCGTCGTCGGGGGAGACAATGGGTCAAATGGGGGTGATCATGGGTCATTGTTAGAATGCTTGTAGATGTATCTGAGGACAAGGACAAGAAAACCGAATTATAAGAGACCTTTTTGAACGATTTTGTTATCCGACCTCCAGACAGTCGGTAAGGGCGCTGACCCATTGTCACACCCGACGACGATATACAAGAATTTTCACATTCCAAGCTTCGTAAATTTTGTTATAAACCAGTGACATAAATAATCGAATGAATTATCTTATAATATTCATGCATGGTGATGACTACATTCCTAACGCACCAAATTGTTTTACGTAGTTTACGTTGGGCGGTCGTGTCTTGTACATAACCCTTCAGATTTTTTTTTTTCATAAAATAATCAATTTCAATTATTCCGAAAGTTTTACATCAGAAAAAAACTGCGTATTATGCTCGAACGATCAGATTTTTGTTTCTCCTCGGTGGTGTCTTGCAAAGAAACCAAAATATGTTGAATTAACCCTCCCGTGCCATTAATCGAAAACCAGGATTTCATCTAATACATTATCGAATATTACATCTTTTCCATTTTAGTACAATACCATACTATAGGAATCGAAAATTCATGTTAAAATTGATATCAAAGTGGTATACTTCTTTATGTTAGAGTACCTTGCGTTGTAACGCTACGAAATGTTGATGTCGTATAAAACAAACTTCGGACATTTTTTTAAAATTGTTTTCACAGCATACTTTGATAATGATAACCAACATGATAAGCGTTGAATAATGTAATTTTTATGATAGTGTCCAATTTACCCCACCACTCCTAAGGTAATTAGCCGTTCGACATTCGGTGATTTTCCCTAAAAGATTGATATGTAAATTGTAGTTTTAATGAAACTGCGACGATGTGTTTCAAATATCTGTCTTCAAAATTTGACTGAGTTCATAAAATTAAAAATGATTTTGTATTGTATGTATAGGGCTTTTCTGCTATGTATGTATACACTTAGATGAATGAAACCAAAAGAAACTGAGTGAAACGCGGCAACATTTTTACTAAGGCCGCTTGCGGTTGACCTTTACCGCTTCCAAAACCGGAGAGAGCACGTTTCGAGTTTTAGTTTTCAAAATGTTTATGGGACTGGGAGCAGCTCCTGCGCGAGCATTTATGGGTTGTTTTCAAGTGTGAGCTATCGCTTGATGTAAATAGAATCGACGACATCGAATCGACAATATATGGGACAAATGATAAGATTGTAGAATAACTCAGTTATATCAGAAGGGTAGCCTTCCGTACCTAGAGTCCGAACATGTATTTTTTCTAAAGGTAAGGATTTTATCGTCGATCATTACTTTTTCCGTCGTGCCTCTACAAAACGAAGATAAATGTTTCTTTCAAATGTGTTTTGATCAGTTTAACCTTTCTCAAACCATTCACTGATCAGATTAGGAAAAGCAATAAATCAACATTGAAAATAACATTCCAATTCCAATCAGTATTGCCCGCACAAGGCACCCATAAAATTCTATCACTTTTAATTTCCCATTTAAGTTAATTCGATTCAGTAGAAAATAGGAAAACCTTAGTCGCTACCGGTATACGTGTTTATTGAGATTCAATTAATCGCATTCTTGTTTTCAAAATAAGATGTTTCATTTTATCCAGTCCTAGTTAAATACTCAGCTGATACACGCTGAGCGGCAATCAACGTGCAATGCATGTTCCAACCGTAGCCAAGCACTATTTGTTTTGATGTGATCATCAAGCGAAAGAATAATAATTGTCTTGTACACTCACTGTTGGCGCGGGATTCGGAATGCCAAATTCAATTGCTGATTGCGCGGGGATGCAAACAGTAAACGATCGTGATCTGGTTTGAGAATGGATATTCACATTATTATTCCTCTAGATTCTTGCTCAATGGGCCACTGGCGGCAACAAGGCGCGACAGTAAAAAAAAATTATGCGTGATTTCTGAAAACGACATATGTCCAAGTTGGAACATGCTAAAATCAAACGAAACTGTCATTACCTGATATCCGTCGGCGAATATTTTTACAATAATTATCGATAGTGATGACCGCGAAATTATTTTCGTGCATATTTCTTGCGATCTATCAGGGACAAACAACATAGCCTCGAGTTTTATTGTTCATGGGCATGATGATTGTACACAGTACACTTCGTAGTTACTACTCCGTGATTGACCAGAACAATCGTAATTGCATATTAGAATGGACCACACTTATATGAAAAAACTCAAAGTTATTTTTTAGAGACGTATAGTAGTAGATGTTGCGGACGGGCATAATGGGTGCTGTCCAAATGGTCCGATACCCCATATTCTGTGGATGATCCCCAATAAATGGACTTGGTGGCCATATGTCTTCTGCTTCATACGCATAAGGTCGACGCTTCAGAGCGGAGCAGAATGGATACGTTTGCGTGCGTTTTGACAGTTTTCCCATGGCAAAACTGTCAAAACACACGCAAACGTATTCATTCTGCTCAGCTCTTTCTGCTCTCGACTTTCCGGTCCGAGCTCTTCGACTATGCACATTGAGATCTCAAATCTCAATCCCTATCCACTGGTACTAGGGAGCGGGACCATTTGGGCAGCACCCCCTATTCCCGTCCGCAACCTTAATAACTCGATCGCGTTCCAACCAAATGGCTTGACTTTTTGTACATCACTAGATATCGACAGAAACAAACTATGTACAAAAAATCAAGCCATTTGGTTGGAACGCGGTCGAGTTATTATAGTTGCTGACGAGAATAGGGGGTGCTGCCAAAATGGTTCTCTACCCTATATGCAATGCATAGAAACTTTTCTAATAATTATTTCTAAGCACACCGTTCCAATCGATTGGACTGCGAATACACAGCTGATGGACGTCTCAACGAAGGCATCGGTTTGCTCAGTTCATCAGTGTGAAAGATAAACAAAAAATCCAAACACATCTCAGCTCGGCTAGATCAGTTTTTGTTGAATGCGCGGGTATGTGTTGTGTAGTCGTTGTTTGATGCATAGCATAGATCTTGTTTGAATGAGACGAATGAGTGTATTGCTTATGTTGATTCAATTTGTTCAGCAAGTAAAGTGTACAAAAGATTTGAGGGAGTCTATTTGCTGATTAAATAATGAAGTCATCATGTAATTAGCATTATTTAACCCATATTTTCTCAACGTCCTATAATTAGGACAGCTCTCCCTGCCCTTTGGTTCAGAAAGGGTAAGGGCGCGTTCTGCCAACTTGGTCGAGGCAGATTTCAAGTGTGAACAAGTTACTACATGGACGTTCTAAAGTGCCTGAATGAAATGTGTAGCTTGTGAGGAGCCCTTGAAGATGTGATGTTGGATCAGTATCTTGATATTAATCAGAATTTATAATGTAAATTATTATAATTTTTTTATTAACACTACTTTATTCCGTTACGTATTTAGTATACTTGAGTTTTAATTAAAAACACAATGTCAGTTTTGATCACAAATACAATGTCGGTAGTAATTACAAACTTATACTTATCAGTATTTTTACTTGATTCGCGATCCTAATTAAAAACTTTGATATAATAATATTTATAGTTTATCGCATGTATTCAGAATGTTTTGTTCAAAATTACAAGACCTAATAATGATCCATAATTTACATCCGCTGAACCATTCTGAACGGCCGTATTGAGAATATCACCTATAACATCTTCTCTGCTTAAATAACAGACGCGAGACGCCTGATGCTGGATTATCTGATTTTCCTCAATCTCTGGTGCTTGGCTTCCCGGTGGAACTTATATTGAGTATCCTTCGGAAAGAATCTGTGCCCGGGATGGGGGAGTCAGTTAAGGCAACATTCGTTTGAACAGTGACTTGTCTTTGTGGGCGGGGACTCGAGCTCGAGTGTCGATTTCGGGAGTCTGGTGGCGCTCTCGCGCGGACCAGCACTGTCAACAGCAGAGACCCTCGCGTGCGTGTTGATGGTGTTGGTTTGCATGGGAGAGCTGTTGGATTCGTCGGGTCGTCGTTTGGGTCTTTGTTTGCAGCAGCGTATGGGTAGTTTTGAGACTTTGGTCTTGAAATGATATTCTCAAGCATTTTTCTTACATTATTTCTCCCTCCCCTCGGATAGGTTATCTTGCCGCGATGGGTGGGCTTACGCCATTAGCACTGATATGGCAACCAAAGACATATCCTGTCGTGGTGATATCACATGTTGACTATTTTTTGTTTAATGTGCATGTGATTCAACGGACATCGTATCTTGGAGCCTTGAATGGTGGTGCAGACAGGTAGAGGTCCTTTTCATCAGTGATAATGATCTCTGCTATGCGGCAATACTTTTCAGAGGCGTTCCCTGATGATGATGAGTCGTAGCCACGCTTAAACATAGCTAGGTAGGAATTAACCAGTAGAAAATATCATCAAGACATTCTGCATTTTTTCACGTTTGCTTAACTCTTAAGCGGTACTTACTTATACGCTTGAACTAGGATACTCGCCTGAGAGGAGGTGACCTTTAGCAATAGAGACAATGAACTGACATCAAAACGTAACATAATCTACAATGAGTATAGAATTGAACTGAATAACGTAGGAAACATAACATAACTAAGACAGACAGAGTAATAATGACACAGTGCGAAACATTCGACATAATTATGACTAGATTAACAGTAGATCCATAGACATAAAGATCTAAGTTAAGACTTCCTAACCCTATCAAAATTCGAAGCTCAAGAAATGTCTGTAAAATTATTACCTGTTGAATTTTATTCGGAGGCGATTTCGAATCTTTTGAAGACCAACAGGCCCATAGCAACAGTATTCGGTGTTGTTAAGTTGAGAATTTTTGATAATTGCTGGGCGCACGGTTCTGAAGAGTGGCCTGGTAAATAGACTAAATAGATTCCACAATAAATTTTAAACGAGTCATACCGTGGTGAATCAAATTTCGGACGCACTCATACTTCGGACACTTGAATTCGTATGGGAAATTTTCTGAAATATTTCATCGAAATGTTTCGTCAAGCTGGGTAGGAAGGACTTATAGTTTTAGCTTGTTTTAGTATAGTTACATTCTAATAAGACATGTTAAAACAATGCAACGGAATGATTGAAAGACAGTCTGTGCTGTGCAGTGAGAATTGTTTTCAATTATTCTTCTTGGTACTGTGTAATCTGGTGTCCGAAATTTGAATCTTTGTGTCCGAAATATGAATCCAACCCCGCCGGTGTCCGAGGTTTGAATCAAACAGAAGCCGGACATTTTCATAAATTGCAAACATTCTTCGCAATATCTTGCACATATTAAATACGTAGTCCAAAGATGAATACTTTACTTGATGATTGCAATGGTGATTTAAACAATGTGATTAAAAATGTGAGTAAACTGGATGATTTTATATCAGAAAGTGCTTAAGCGTCCGAAGTTTGAGTTTGCACGGTATTTATCAAAATCTAGTGCGTTATTATTGTTTCAAAATGCACTTCTATTCGAGTTTTCTCTCTTTGTCATCATATCTACAATAAGACTGACTCTCGCGATAGATTTTAAGCTTATTATTTTTTGAGCTTCATTTGTTTGATGGAAACTGCAAACTTCGAAAAAAAAAATGACTGACTAGCTTTTGTTTTCGTTAACATTGTAGTAGGGATAGTAGTGATAATTGCTGATCTCGATGAAATTGTGAAAAAAATGGTTGTTGATATGAAAATGGTAATGTTGTGAGGTTATGCAAGTGTTAGTGAAAAGGTTAATACACAAGTTGGTATTGGTGGTGTAGACATAGTGACAGAAGAAGCTAGGTAAAAGATAGAGTTGATTTGGGATGGGAACATGTTCGCAGTGAGTATGAAGAATGAAATGCAATATTGAGTTGAGGTGCTAGAAGTGGGAATTATTTTATAATTATACTAGAAATAATGTTAAATATTCGGTACATGTCCTATGAAAGCTAGTAGAAGTGTCGGTTCTTATATGATATATAACAGCGCTGTTTTGAAGATCGATTCATTGTGTGTATGTTCATGACTGTAAATAAGATATTTGTGATGACAGGGACAAGGATGTTATCGATCATTTAGTAGTTCGCGTTCGGTCATTTGGTGGTTTGTCAGTGATTCATCCCAGAGGCTGAATTTCGAAATGTGTTGTATGGTGGACTTCTAGTGAGAGGGTTTTTCTGCAATTCTGCCTCGTGGCCCGTTGTTGAGTTCAATTAGTATGGGGGTTATAGCGATAGTTGTAGTAACTTAAACTAAATGATTGGAATTTTGTTATCATTTAGTCTAAGTTACTGAAGCTATAGCTCTAACTCCGTTACTGGTGGAATTCGGACAGCGAACCGTGAGGCAGAGTTGCAGGAAGGCCTTCGAACTGGAGGTCCACCGTATAGCGCATTTTGGGGTTCAGTTTCTGGAGTGAGTTGTTGACGGACTACTGGATGATCGAGCGCGAGTTGCTGGATGATCGGTAACATCCTTGGACAGGGACAATAGTAATTATGATAGTGATGGTGGTGAAAACGATAATAAGTGATGCTACCGGGATTATTTTGTAGAAAACTATTTGAATCAGGCCTTAACAGTGACCATTTGAGCAACGTAGCTTAGAAACGTCTGTTAATGATCGAAAGTAGAGGCTCGTAGAAGCAAATTTAATCACCGGATCAACAGGGAATAGACCTAGTGTTAAGTTAGAGTGATGAGTGATAGTTATAATGGTGAAAACGGTGATCGTGTTATTGAAGGGGACTATTTAATAAAACTATTTGGATCAGGCCTAAAACAGTGACCATTTGAGCAACGTGGCTTAGGAACGTCTGTTATTGATCTAAAATAGAGGCTCATAGAAGCAAATTTAATTACCGTGGGGAATAACAGGGATGGACCCGGAGTAGAGTTTGAGTCGAGAGACTGCCAACGGGTTACATGAAAAAAAAAAAAAAAAAAAAAAAAAAAAGTCCTATAATTAGGACAGCTCTTATGAACACAGAGCGTGCTTCGCATATACTTCGGTCGTTAATCAGTTTAACTTCAAATAGTGAGAATAAGTATTTCGTATATATTCTTCAACTATCGATGATGTTCCTCTTTATTCTACAGCAGCCCTGCTTTCCGTTGTCCAACTGCAAACAAAACAGTCGCGCACACGCCCCAATGACAGTTGTGTAATAATAGTACACCACCAACGCGCAGCCCACAGCTCGCTTTAGGCCAGCAGGCTATTTGTGTGGGAATATGATGTCACATTTACCGGTCGAACCGCGTCCGTGGGTGTTGGATGCACTATATATGTATGAATTAGTATACTATTCGAATAGAACTTGCTAACTATATCTTCAATCTGCTTATAGCAATATTTAATCACACCACTATTGTTCCATTTCCAAATTTGGTTGGGCGATAAAATCACCCTTGAAGGCAACATGTCACGAATCGGATGTGCATTACATGTTAAATGAGGGATCGTAATTTGCAAATCAACCGTTTCAGGTTGGATTATTAAAGTTATCCTTCGTTAGCTTTGTTGTGTTTCTGAATGCACTTTTAATGATCATAAGCAGAATATTCTATAAGAGTGTAAATTTAAGTGCGTGCAATCCGTTCAACTTCGAGGTTGCATGTAGAGATGTCGTAAAATTCCGATTAATCGATTAGTAACTAATCGATTACTCTCGATACTCCTCGATTATTGAGTCGATTAATCGTTGGATATTAATCGATACAAAATTAATCGATTATCACAACGATGAATCGATTAATCGAGGAAATCGATCAAATTGCGACATCCTTATGATGTCGTAAAATCCTGATTAATCGATTAGTAACTAATCGATTACTCTCGATTCCTCTCGATTATTGAATCGATTAATTGTTTGGTAATAATCGATTCAAAATTAATCGATTATCACAACGATGAATCGATTAATCGTAGTAATCGATTAATTTGCGACATCTCTAGTTGCATGTGGGAAGTCAAATTTGAGTAAGTGTGGTCGAAATAGTTTAACTTTACTGTCATGTTAATAAAATATTTACCTATTGTCAAGTTTGATCCACTCAACTGGGGATCAATTCAGTCAATTTAAAAGCATACATAAACATACATTAATACATAAAAATAATACTATGAGTCGAATTACGAACATTTCTTTGGTAGATTTGAACTCATGCTTGATTCTAGTCATTCATGATTTTCGAGTTTCTCCCAACACTACTGCTGATGATACACGAATGCAAAAATGGTAACTTGACTTGGAAACCTTGCGGTTGAAAGTGAAAGCGCAACAAACACCAAACAATGTAATTCCTGTAGAAGATAGGTATCCCTTGATTTCTTGGAGAAAGATTTTTTCCGAATTCCTTGAAAAGAGGGGATTTCTCAGAATACCGGGAAGCTGGAATTCTCCAGAATTTATGGAGGAAGAATACTCCATTATTTGATTTTCTAGAGAAGTTGGGTATGAAACTCCCCAGCTTTGTTGGAGTAGATTTTCCTCGGACTTCTTGGAGAATAAATTACTTTGCCTGGATTTCCTCGTAATTTTAAAAAAAAGAATCCTCCATTAATCTACATATGTTTTTATTTAATTTATTTATTCGAATTTTATGTATTATTATTATTAGAATTCATTATATAACACGTTCTTCAGATGATTCTTGATTAAGGAATTAAATTAATTTATCAGAGCTTCTAAAGAAAGGAAATATGCATTGATCAAGCTGAAGAACGATCATTTACTGAACCGTTCCATTGCGCGAAACAACCCGTTTTCACCTTTACATCTCTCGAACTCGGACAGATTCCAACAGGGTCTATCGTTCCAAGTACAGAGTTTCCAATCAGCTTCCGTTGAACATTGCCATGTCCTTTGCCGATGCTTCAATCCTTTTTTTAATCAATGTATAATATGGTAACCGTACCCTTAGTGGAGGTAGCACCAATAGTGGGGGTAGTGCGGTTTTAATCAGATTTATTATAGTTATACACTTTTGGATGGTTTCAGTTGAGACATCATGCTTTCAATATCCTAAGATTTCGCTTGAAAAACTATTCAAAACAATTATTGGTGTTGTTAAGGAACATCCTCAGGAATTTGTTTTGAATCCGTTGAAGTTTGTGGTGATGCGTTTTAGCGCAGCTTTCCCAGACCGGCATGCCTTATTCTATCACAGAGAGGATGATTTACCTGTAGACAGCAAGCTCATGTACAGTAGTTTCAACAAAACGTGACACTTCACCGTCTCGTCAACCTGTTGCCGGAAAATAGGCTTGCTGTCGAGGGTCCAGCTAAGGTACTCGGCCTCATTTGCCCATTCCACAGTTGTGCTATTGAGGATAATTTTACAGTCTCCAGGCAGAACATATTTAAGGTATTTGGAGTGAGGGAAAATTATTACCTGGGTCTTCGCCGTGTTGATACAGATCTTCCAGCTGTTGAGATGTTCTATCAGGGCATACAGACCTTGTTGGGGTTTCCCACTAGCGCTCTGATTTTTTTTTTTTTTTTATTTGCTAATTATCTAATACATGCATTCATCTCTTAGACTAGGTGTTCCGTGTTTTCTTAACACTATCATCCTTATTTGCTATGTTATATTTTTAGTTATTATTAATACATTTCAATTGCCTCTGGCAGTTAGAATTTTTCCTCTGGTTGAATTGAACCATGTAGGAATTACAATATTTTCAACTTAAACTAATCTTAACCTATTTTATACTAAGGGTACAAGGAGTTAATCGTTGCAATAGAAGATTGCAACGATTATTGTCTAAAATTGGAAATTAACTGAAAATGAACTGAACTGAACTGATTGCTCAGTTCGATTGGAGAAGAATTATTTCCGATATTAGAGTTAGAAGGAATATCTGAATTCTCCAGCTTCCTTCTATTTTTTCCGCGCTTTGGCAGGACGGTCTTGAAACCTTGTTTCTTTGAAGGAAGTGGAGAATTCAGAGACTCCCCTTCCTCTTGTTTTTATTAATGCTCATGGCTGAGCGTGGAGACGTGACCTTCTAAGAGGTTTTTTCCCAGAACGGTGTCCCTGCAGGATTACCACCGCTTGTCGGAATTTTACTTCCGCAAACGGGTCCAACGTAAAACGAAGGCACGGGTCCTTGCAAAGATCGTAACGGGATCAGTGGGTACAAATAGCGCTAAGAAGCACCGTTGAAATTAAAATAGCTTCGGGTAGTATTAAAAACTTCCTTCCGCAAAGAGAGAAAGAACCGCACAGCACGAAAGCACGATGCGGTCTGAGCGCGCTCTGATTGTTGTTGATGATTTTACCAGGTAACTGGAAAGATTGTAGCGTTGTAGTTTGAACACCAGGCCATCATGCCATACTTTGTCGAACGCCTTCTCGAGGCCGCATCTCTCCATCCTCGGATACGCCCCACGCTCGCCAAGTCGTTTTGCACCTGGTCTGCCCATCTCGCTCGCTGCGCTCCACGCCGTCTCGTACCTGCCGGATCGGAAGCGAACACCATCTTTGCAGGGTTTCTGTCCAGCATTCTTGCAACATCCCATCGTACCCTTTCGGCTTTAGCTACCTTCTGGATACTGGGTTCGCCGTAGAGTTGGGCGAGCTCATGGTTCATTCTTCGCCGCCACACACCGTCTTCTTGCACACCGCCAAAGATGCTCTGTTATTAATTTCAATTTCAATACCAAATGCATAACAAATTATTATTCGTTTGGTATTGAAATACCTAATGAAATGAATAAAATGAATGAAATACCTAAGCCTGGTATTGAAATACCGTTATGCCTCAAGTATTCGGCATATAAGTTTTTGTTTGGTATTATTTTTTGGTATTTTACCTCTTATGCAAGGCTAGTTCATACCGATTTCTGTTATCGAGGTCGTCGTTCCTGCTCGGGAAGTTTCGAGAGGCGCATCTCGATGTAGTTGATGTTGTAAGGGGTCGTACACTTTTTACGTAAGCAATTTTTTGGGATTTTTGAACCCCCAGGTTTGATGTTTGGCCTCCGAGTGAGCTTCACGATGTCCCTACGCAGGGCGGCCGATAAACCATCGCCGGCTTTGCTGTCGTAATCTGAAAAAGTGACGTATACGTATGCGCCATTTTACAACATACATGATTTCCATTTTTCTGTTAAAGAGTACGATGAGTACTACTACCATTTTTGGAAAATGGCGTATACGTCACTTTGCCAGATTACGGCAGTTTGGCTCGAGTTAGATAGTACGTCGCGATGAGCGTGATTGTGCCGACAGTGCTAGTAACTTCGACACCGATGGCCTCAGTGATGTTCAGCTATAAGCTTGGCAGCAGGCGAGAGCTGCTGTTGTATCGAAGAGCGATGGCCACATCACCTCCCCTGGTCCGCCGGTCAAGTCGTACGATGCGTGTGGCCAAAAGCCATTCTACCACCTTAGTAATCACATTCGGCATCTTCTGGGTGTGTGATATTGTTTGTCGAATAAATTGAGTGTTCGTGTCGATTCGCGGTTGGTAGAACATGGTCGATGCTTGACCAAACAAAGGGTGGAGTCAATGTTGGTCAAACTGCTTGAACGTGTGTACGCTGCACAACGATACCTAGCCACGTGATGGTTTGTCGTTCAGGTATGTTTAGAGTCCTCCCACTCCAGGACTCTCCTGGTTGCATAAAGCCACTATTTATAAATTTAGATTTACACTTGTACAATGCATCAAAACTACAAAGCAGATCACTTGTCATAAGACGAGTTAGTACAATCCCATTGAATTCCACCACTTAATTGTATCTTGACAGATACGTATTTCGACCTCAAATGTAAGGCCGTCTTCAGTGTCTCGTACTTGACTCGACTACGAGTAGTACGAGACACTGAAGACGGCCTTACATTTGAGGTCGAAATACGTATCTGTCAAGATACAATTAAGTGGTGGAATTCAATGGGATTGTACTAACTCGTCTTATGACAAGTGAAGACATTCCACTAAAAAGCTCAAAATCATTTTCTTATACAAAGCAGATGTTCTGAGCTTTCATGTTCCATGTTACAGAAACGACATATATCATTCTGAATCAGGCCAAATTTTTTTAAATGACATCTACTCGGGCAGTGTTCGATTATTAGGCTAGCATTGGTGGTGACGAAATCGAGGTGGTTGAAGAATTCGTGTACTTGGGATCTTTTGTGACCTCCGATAACTGACTATCTACAAAAGCTTATTAGACCGGTAGATCTCTACGGACCTGGACGATGCTCGTGGAGTACCAACGAGCACTGGGAGTTTTCGAAAAGAAAGTGCTGCGTATTATCAGTACCATGGTGGGGTGCAGATGACGGTCGGTGCGTGGAGTAGGCGAATGAATCACGAGCTGCATCAGCTGTTGGGAGAACCATCCATCGTTAACACCGCGAAAATTGGATAACTGTGGTGGGCCGGGAACGTAGCAGGAATATCGGACATAAATCCGGTGAAAATGGTTCTCGACAACGATCCGACGGGAACAAGAAGGCGAGGTGCAGCGAGCAAGATGGATCGCTATATTTACATTGCCGGCTGCGAGGTAGTTGACGTACAGCCATGGACCGAGCTGAATGGAGAAGACTTTTATGCACTGTACAGGCCACTCCGGTCTTAGTCTGATAATAAAAGGTGCAAAGAGCTATCCATATTGAGCTTTTGCATATGCTTTTCCATTTGCTTCTAACTGCGCGAATTCATGCAACGATAGGCTATGAATTTAATTATTTATCAATTCCTCTTTGAGTCATGCAAAGTTCTTATAGTTCTATGTTTACGAATATGGCATAGTCAGTCATATTGTTTTCTTGCAAATTTTCAAATGTTGTATGAAACATTTCTTATACCTAGGTGAAGCTTTTTCATTTAAATCGTTGAGAGATTTGAATCCCAAAATATATTTCAATCTTCTATCAACCAGTCTATAGTAAAGTTACTACCGCTTTGCTGCCACATGCAGCCGGCAATGTAAATATAGCGAGCAGAATATGTGTGTGGAAGTATTTATGGCTTCAGTCAAGTTCATCCATTTGTTGTTGTACCGGGAAAGAGCCGATTCGGAGCTGCACCGCCGCCGATGGCAGTCTGTGCTGAACCGCGAGCTTGTTGATACACACATCGCCGTTGACGGGCGCCGCCAACTCAGTTTTGCAATCACGTGGACGCATGGAGCTACGCGCGCGCGATCGAACACTGCACTGTATTGAACGTTATCTACTTAATCGGGATCTGAAGCTGCTTACCTCCCTACGAAGCTTGGATTGAATTCGTGTGATTAGATGCGCAATTAACTATAGTAAGGTATGACGCCAGCGCAGTGGTTTGTTTACATACAGACTACCATGCACAAGTTGTGTGTTGCCCTATCGAATGCCATCCAGTCCAGTGATTCGAGTTGAAGTGCGTATGGACGTGCTTTATTGATATTTCATTGAGTTTGAAGAGAATGGAACCCCTTTTGAAGGCAAACGGTTGTGCTGATGTGAAGGTTTTTTTTATCTGTATTCTGTAGTGACATCACCAATGTATACGCGTTAGATCAGCTCAAGAAAAATAGTAGTGATGAATATGCAAATCAAAGAATAAGTTTTTTACGAAGATGGTTTTTATGGTGGCCTTGGCAGGTTTTCTTCTAGGATTGTGAAAGGGGTTTCTTAAAACCAATTATTATCAAATGCTCTAACCATTCTTCGTATATCGAAGAATTGTGTGGCCCAGTTTCAGATAGTTTAGTGAAGAAAAACTCAATGATAAAGGTATGGTGTTATGTTTAAGTTTTGAGAAATGAGTAAGAAAATTCGATTGTAATGCACAGATTAGCACATTTAATAGCAAATTACGTGTTAACAATCGCTCATTATAAATCTCAAATGTAATATAGATGTTGTATAGTGCAGCACCTACTTCTAATTAACAATTTTGGACCGGGTTAGTATGCATGAACGCATCGAATCGCACTACTGTCCATTAGTTGTGTAAATTTCGGAATTGAGAACCACCGCAAACCGGTGGTTTGTGTTTAAAATAAAGTCGAAACCAAAAAACAGAAATAGTTGACATCATCTTTTTGCACACTGCTGGCGTTGTTGAGAAAGCGCGTGAATATGAATTAGCAGAAAGTTGAATGTCCTCGTTTAGCGTCTGTATAATCTAACAGATGATTTCTTCGTTCAACTTTTCACATGAGCTAAAGTATCTTTCAAAGCTTGGTTCCATGGTTTTAGATTTCAGTCATAATAATAGTGTCTAATTACGATCTGTATCGACAGATGTTTCGAAGCAATTGAAAAAATAATCATCATCGATATAAAGCCCTTTTGAGAAGCTAGGTTTACAAAGTGTACGCACTGTGCAATATTTGTACAATTTTTACTCCCTCTCTCTCATCGTATTCGAGGGTGTTTATTTTTAGCTGCGTGGCGACTAATTCGGAACGTAATTTTGTATGTTTGGGTGATGTCAGGCCAATGTTATGATGGAAACATGTGTTTTAGCTTCGCCGTGTCGGCTTGATTGGATGTTTGAGGCCGACTTCAACAGCGTGTAAAGAGCCGATGAAGAAATATGTGATGATTTCCAAATGTTCAAACTGGAAGTTCCCTCAATGGTACCGGATATTAGTATATTCTTTCGCACGAGCCATTAATAGGTCAGCTATAGAAACACGGTGACCTAATTTGAGATAATTTTATAGGTTTCTAGGTAATGATTTACGATTTTTATTGAATCAAATCCAATGAAACAAGACAATAAAAAATAAAAAATACTAGCGAATTCGCAGACATACACATTTTTTACATACTGAATAAGGACCACAGCGCATAGAGTGGCTTTTATGGAGATAAACAACTTTCATTGAATGCACATACTCCTCATTCCTAAAATGTTTTTTTATAATGTTACGTTACCGCTAAAAATGATCCATAAATGTAATCAGACTATAAATCATGTTCCATAAATAACATTATCATTGTTTCCAAATCTTCAACAGAAACCCACCCGATATCCACAACAGAATGGGCAATGTAATGAACAAAGTCACCAGCCCGATCCAGGCAATGCGCGGTAAGAAGCGCAAACACGAGGACGACGACTCGGACAGCAACGAGGAGATCAACGATTTGCTCGACAAATCGCTTGCTACTCCGAAACGGTAATTGTTTTTCTTTACTTTTTTCACGCCCCGTTGGTTCCGTTCGGGATCGCTTACCACTTGTTTACTACCTCGCTTGCAGAAAGAAGCTCATCTCGACGGCCAAGTACATCTACCAGGCGCTATTCAAGGAGGAACGCAACTCGGACATCACGGTGCACGCCCTAGGTAAGGTGTGGCACCTGCACAAAGTTTACCTCAGCCAGAGTCCTTACTTCGCCACAATGTTCAACGGATCGTGGCGAGAGGCGGAGGAGGACTACGTCCATATCGAGATTGTGGACCCGAAGGTGACTATCGAATCGCTGTACTCGGTGTTCGGGTCGCTGTACATGGACGAGGTGGTGCTGGAACCGAGGGAAATTGTTTCCATTCTGGCAACGGCCACCCTCTTTCAGTTGGATAGTTTGATTGATCGGTGTGCGGAGGTGATGATTGAAACATCAAACGCGGAGGTAAGTGTGATTCGCTAGCATTCCCATTCAAGTCGCACTTTGATTGTTAGACCGTTAAACATGTAAAACCGTTCAAAAGCTTATAATTATTATAGATAAATAATATAGTCAAATGTTTGTCTGTCTTGTATTACTACAGTTATTTATTGCATATTTTTTAAACGAATGCCAATAAATGGCTGATTAGCGATGATTAGCATTAGCATCAACATTGAGCAATTCCCACAAATTCGTAGGTGGTACTAGCCAAGACTATTGTATGAGAGAAGCATCATTTTCATCCGTTACCACAGATATTGATTTGGGACTAATCACTATCTCTTAGATGAAAGCAATGCACTCTCCAATAGTCGATATCTGTCCTGGCCACGTCCTTGCGAATGCTGAGGAAGGGGAAGGATGGTTAGTTGGACACTTACTTAAGAAAGATGCAGAGAACTCTACGATCTCTCATAGGTGCCACGGGAGGTTTTGAGATTGTGTGGAAGGTTATAACAGTAGGAATCGTTTTGGTAGAACGTGAAACACAGAAAGAACTAAGATAGAAATACAAAGTAGGAAAAGGACGAGCCTGGAATTGAACCCGCGACCTCCTGCTTATAAGGCAGAAGCGGTAGTCACTAGACCACCGAGCTCGTCTTTAGAATTCCGGTTCCGATGATTCCTTTCAAAAATGGGTAAACTTTATGAAGAAGAAATTAGGCATTGTAGTTAATTTTGGGATTGAAGAAAATAATATCAATAGCTGCGGTTGCGTGGAAACTTGCACAAAAAATGTCACTGGCTTTAAAATCATAAGGATTTGAAATTTTATAACTGTATGCTAATTTGGGTTCGGTCATATTTATATTCGCTCCAGTGTCTACCAAAAATGGAAATTCTTTAAATAGGTAGAGTTGGATTTAACAACTCGGTTTCCAGTCTAAAAATTGACTTGAGTAGAAGTAGATGGTTGTTGCTCCTCTGCTATACATCATTCTCATCCATGGTTTCCTCACGTTCCTGTTCTTCATCCTGATTATAATACGGTTCGTATGGACCATCGACGTATTCTGGCTATTCTTCGTAATCAAATACTCAAGTGGATGAGCCACACTCTTGAATGGTGGCACTGGATATTGATGAGATGCTGGGCGTTTCATCTGAATGGGTGGTCTATTTTCGTAGCTTACCATTTTTATTCTTATGCTTGGGTTCGGGTTTCGGAAATGTCATTTGAGGCTGGTTCGAGGATTGTTAAAATGCTTGGTGTCGTTTTGGATGCTGCGTCGGAACATGGTAAGGCAGGTTAAACTGCTGCTGAAATTGTGTTCGAAATGGTGGCTGGAATGGTGTTTGGAAAGAAGGTCGGGCGCCTATTTTGGTGGTAAAGAAAGATGGTTTCTATAAGGCGGTACGGGTTTTCTTTGGTGAAATGACATGACTTTACTAAAATACTCTACTAAAATACCTGTTAAGTAGGCTGACCATACGTACCGTATTCAACGGGACAGTTCCGTTGTTTAAACCTTATTGTGCTGTCCCGTCGTAATCTTAAAAATCCTCAGTTCCGTTTTTTCAATGATGCTTCCAAAGAGCTCCAAAATATTATTCAAACAAATTTTATATTTTACTAGGAATCTAAACTCAAATGCATGGAAAGTGTTTTTTGTGTCTTTATCTCTTTATCTTACTTGGTAAGCAAGTATTTCCTGAAAATCATGTCAACGTCAATAAAATGAAGCGCAGGGACAGACATTCTAATTTTCAGATTAAGTTAATTTTCTATTATTCTTTTTAAATCTTCCGAAGTATGTGATTCATTTTTTTTCAAATCTGCTTTACGACATATTTTTCAATCATTATGTTCTTTTAGAGCCATTAAAAATCATTCGAAGTCTTTCTGAATATTTCGAAATCGTCCATTTCTAAAAGCGACGGCATGAAAAAATAGTTTATAAATAAACTGCACAACATGGAGCTTAAGTTTCAAACTGAGGGAAAATTTGGTCGGAATAAAGGCTAGGTCCTCTAGGGATTCAAGGTCCTCGCGTACTTTAAGGCCAGTTTACACATCAGGAGCTTGTCTGTAAATTTCACTCCCATGTGTGTGGACGGGATTTATGGGATTCCGTTAAGGACATAGTTGGATAAGTACCACGATGGCAGTCAATATGGAACCGGATCTTCCACGGGTCAATCCCACACTTCCCGTTGACTGGATGAAATATTCAAGAGCTTCAAAACCATAGACAATGCATATTGAATGGTCGTTCGAACAGTTGGGAGTCGATTTTAATCAAGGTTGCGAATCTTTAGCATGATAATTAGGCTTCTCAGAAGGCATCAGTGAAACGTGCAATTCAACAAAATACCCGGAATTCGTCTGTGATATCTATCGCACCAGGGGCAGATACTTCTAGTCTAGTCTAGTCGACACTATCGCACCAGGGCCAGATGCTTCATTCAAAAATTGTGACATGGGGGTGAGTGGGGTATAAAATGCTATTTTTGCGTTACGTAATCAATGGATCTTTTCTAAGGTGCGGTTTTTGTTCAGTGAAGTCTCTGGAATGTTGCTTTCATTCATGTGGGTTATCTTTTCGCCAGCGTTTGGAGGGAGGCGCTGTAACCAGTGTATTAAAACTTGAACTTGCTTGCGCTCAACAGTTTTTGTTCAAATCGATTTTTGGAGGACACTCGGAGTGTCGAGTGAGCGTTGTGGCGCTGGGTCGTTTTTTGAACTACCCTACTAATATTCCTCGTTTTTTTTTTATAAATACGACACCAATACTTCTACAGTTTATGGGTTCCCTTTTTACTGAATCACATGGGAGCAAAATCAATGGACAATATTCTCAAGGTGTGGCGCTAAAAGTAGCGTCATTTAAATCAATTTCAATCAAAAAGGACTGTGAATTGATAAGATTTCACATTTATTCATATGTGCCAACCTTTAGATGAATATAATAAAAATTACATTTTTTTATGTTCTTCCCTTGTTAAGATTCTTGTTAATCCACAGATTATTTTTTTCAAACTTATATTAATAAAAAGTGATTTGGCACGGGAAATCAATATTGCTCTTTTCGCATTTGTCTTTGACATTTTTCTTAAAACTATTTTTTCTTAGTCTTTTAATGCCCAAAATTGGCCTTAGCAGGGCACTTTGACTATTGTTTGTTATTTTCAATTGTTCTAAATTGGATAAGGTTTTTAATACTTATAGGTAAATAATCTATAAGAGTCCTAAAGAGGGTTTGCAGAAATTGCTCTCAATAGATAACGAACAACGATAAAAGAGAGGCAAAAACTGTTCCGAAGCTTAAAAAGCCATGATAACAAATTTATCAAACTTGTATACAAGTGCGAAAACACAGAATCGGATAGGCAGCTCCCACAGAAAAATGGTGATTCTCGCTTTGTTTTCGCTCCTTTCGTGTTGGCACAGGCGTGTAGAACAAGTTGAAATGCATCATCAGGACCAGGGCTCCCCGTATTTGGAGCTTTCTAAAAGAAATTTATCATAGGGTATAGCATCCCGAATCAGTTCTCTATCATGACAGCTTGCGAAAAAAGTACCTTGCGGTATGCTACATATCGTATATGTATACAGAGATGATAAGTGAGAGACTTGCTCTTTCTCTTTAGGATTCAATCCTTGGTCTTAACAAAATCTTCGAGGAATTCCGAAGCAATTTGTCGAAATATTCTGAAACAAATCCCCAAGGAATTTCGAAGCAAATCACCGAACGATTCCGAAACAAATCTTTCCGAAGTAAATCAACGAGAGATTCTGAAGCAAATCCTCCATGGATTATGAAGGGTATCCCCCACAGATTCCCAAGGGTATCCCTCAACGAAACCGAAAGGAATCCAGTGTGAATTCTTTTGGATTCCAGTTGGAATGCTTCGATGATTCTGAAAGGAATTCTTCAGAGATTCCAATGAGAATTCTTCTCGGATTCTGTTGGGAATTCTTCTCGGATTCTGATGAGAATTGTGGAGATTATCATGCTGCTAGACAAGTGGCAGTTTGCTAGCAAACTGTCACTCGAATCCGTGATGGATGACCACATAGGGGAAAAGTGGGTAAAACCGACACCTTAAGCAACTTTACAATTCCCCAATCTAAGAAGCAATTTTTCGGTCTAGAAATTTCATACAAGCATACTTTGGCTCTTCATGCATCAGTCCATGAGGTCTCAGGACAATATTTCTTGATAAAATTTGATTTATGATGAAAATGCGAACAGTCCATCTTCCAGCCCAACCAACTGGGGTGCGGGTAAGATCGACACCACATGAGGGTAAAACCGACACATCAAGTCGTTATGGAATCGAACACCAGAACCATGTTTAACAACAAAATGTTTAACAACATTCATTTTGATATTTGTGTATGAAATTCATGTTTAGGGTTTGTGACCCCTAAACGAGGTTGAACAAAACTTTATATATTCAAAATCATCACCATATATCATATTTTATTTAGTTTCTTTAGTGGGTCGGGTAAAAAAATATATAGATTATAAGAATGTTAGTAACAAATTTATTAACTACTGTAAATATTGACCTACATTTAAATTCCACTTTTTTTTAAATAGTTGTTTATAACGGCGATTTAAAATAAATACGGATGGTGCAGTTATTACAAGAAATGAAAATTATTAATTCCGTAGGTGACAAGCTACATATTTACAGGGGTGAAAATGGATCACAAGAGAACAATACTAGAGAACGGACTGAATATATCTAAGAGCAAAATAAGCCTAAAATACGGTTTTTCTTTGAGCGCTATTGTCATCTGACCTGCAGGTTTTCCTTGATGACTCAATATTACCCCCTAGACCTATTGTCATGCCCAATGATGATATGGTATGTTATTAGTCTATGATTAAGTTGTATTCAGGCGCCTCGTTTTCCAATACTTGAATTATATTATGCGAATGATGAGTCTAATAAAACAGAGGTATTTCGTGATTCGATGGCGGGTGTCGAATTTACCCCAACTGATAACATAATAATGATGAGATACATGTGGATGTTTAAAATTAGAAAAGTTAACAATTTTTCCACAACATGCACAAAATGATGTTCAGAAGCGGGCTTGGTAGTCATATGGCTACTGCTTCTGCCTCATACGCAGGAGGTCGTGGGTTCAATCCCAGGTCCGTTCCATTCTGCTACTTTGTATTTTCTCTTTGGGAGCGTCCACAAATTACGTAACGCTTTGAGGGGGGAGGGGGGGTTGGTCAAAGTGTGACGATCCATACAAAATTTGCAGACGTTTCATACAAAAAGTGTGACATAGGGGGGAGGGGGGGTTGAAAATGCCCAATTTTTGCGTTACGTAATTAATGGATCTTCCCTTTATTTCTCATGTTCTAGCAATCGCTAGAACTGGAAATGGACTTCCATGGACTTCACCGTTTCCATTACTATTCCTATACCTTCAACTTGAGTATTCTATCAGTAATCTGCTAGAATTGGAAATTAATATAGAGCTCCTACATCCAATTAGAAATTCCATCAGTTACCTTCTCCTATCTATCACATTGGCAGCTCGTTAACCAAGACGGACCTCTGCCTCTCCAACCTAACCCAGAAATTCCAACAAATTCCGCATGAACTCGTGGCAAGTGCAGAGGTATATTCGGCTTGCAGTGGGCGAGTGATTGCATCATCATTTCCTCCCCCT
Organism: Armigeres subalbatus; assembly: GCF_024139115.2. Taxonomy (NCBI): domain Eukaryota; kingdom Metazoa; phylum Arthropoda; class Insecta; order Diptera; family Culicidae; genus Armigeres; species Armigeres subalbatus. Next base: position 352,755,850 of record NC_085141.1, on the reverse strand, counting down.
TCCCTATATTGACTTGCATTCTGACGTGGCAGGCGCCAGTATGACCTAACAAATGAGATCACCAGTATTTGTACATTGGAGATGTGTGCTAGTCCCAAGCAAACATCTGTTGGTTCCCTGTGCAAGAACAGCTGATCTGGTCATAATGGAGTAGCAACTACGAGCAGTCAATCAAGCTCAAGCTCAAGCTCAAGCTCAACATGCACAAAATGATGTTCAATTATGGATCAGAGATGGATTAAATACTGAAAATCTACAAATTATTGTCGAAAAAGCTTATAGACCGATGCCAAAATTTTACATAACTTATCTTCTCAGTGGCGATCAATGCTATTTGTCTGTTTATTATGACTCTTACACGTCTCCGCCAGCTACAAAATGCCTAGAAATACAAGAAACCAAACGTTTATTCAAAGTGTGTCGAAATTCTGTCCGATAATCACTTGAAATCAGAGATTTGAAGTGGTGTCGGTTTTACCCGCAGTGTCGGTTTTACCCACAATTCCCCTACTTGCAGCAAACAAGCTACGTCTCGACTGTACAAAGCACAATGATACCAGATCGTTCGAAGTGTCTATTAACCGAGCCCGGTGGCATATGCAGACTGTGGAGCATCGCGACCGAAATGACGCGCAGCACTCTATACTTACTTGCCCAATGGTAACTGCAAGCAAACTATGGATGGCACTTTTCTTGACCGGAGCAAAGCGCAATACAAGCGCATGGCCCACCGAGTACCAAATAGTTCTAAATGACACTAAATGATGATATAATTTGAATAAAGCTTCAGTTATCTTTTTCAGGGCTGTTACAACAGTCGCGGACAGTCGCGGATTTACTCTTTTAGTCACGGAAATCGCGGTTCCGTCAAACATTGTCGCAAAAATCGCGAATTTCAATTACACTCTCGTGAAAATCGGAGTTCCCTCAATTTAATAGGATAAATTTAACATGGGTAGAATAGTTTTTTTTTCAGTTCCATACGCTTTTGTTCCATTACCTGTGCTTCAAAATTCCTCGTCTTTCATCCATTGAAAGTCCGTTAGCTTCAATTTGGGACATGACTCACTGCAAACTAGTTTTTACAGGTGGTGGCAGAATCTAACAATTTCCGCTTACCCAGCTTCGCTCCGATTGAGATTCATTAACTCTTACGTAGTCAATCCGAGGCCAATTGCTTAAAAGCGCACTGAAGTTTCGTACTCTCAGGTCCTCTTCAATTGCAAAATAAAAAAAAGCCCTCATGAAGCCTATGGCCTCTTCTGGATTCTCTAGTGCTTGGTGTATGTTATCTTCGCTTGACGCTCTACGGATTTCACAGCAAAGCGCTTTCTGAATGATTTACCACCGGCGGTGTGCAACACCGAGAAACACTCATTCAAAAAATGCGGAGTTATGTAGTGGTTTCATGCTAATCTATGTTCCCCCTTAAAGCTCTCTAACGCTGGGTAGACACCTTTGCGTGGTGCATTACGGTGTAAGATTTACCATGGTCAAATTTTCAGCTACAGGCAAATCCTGACCAACGAAAACCTTCCCTAATATTCAACTCCATTGTACTTATGAGGGTGTCGCTGTGTCGGGGGCCTCTTATTTAGTACTACATCAACACTTCTTTCCTCTCCCAGAGGTGAAGGCGTGGACAGGAGTAGCAATCCTCATGCTTTTGTGGTTTGTGTCGTAGATTGAATTCAAGGACCACACCCATCTTGTTTTCTGATACCTAGTAATCTGAATGAAGATTCCAAAAGAAAAACATGAGTATCGCTATTGTCCAATCTACGAAGTACACCGTAACTATCCTATGCTATACTATAAAAAAATTGAATTTAAAAATATTCGAGGGAATTGATCCCACTCCAAGAACTTGCTTTGATAAAAGCAGAGTGTAAAATAATCATAAATTTTTAGTGAAGTCAATTTTTCTTCATTTGTCAGTTCACTTCCGACATATTCAGAGTCGGCTCTAGCCAGTCAATATTCAGTTGAATATTAGTCATTGAATATTTATGCACATTTTACAAATTGATAAATTATCTGAAATCTGAACACGTTTCAAATGAGTAAAGTAAAGTAAAGTGGCAGGACTGAATCCGATTTTCATCCGCGAGGCACTTTCAGCGGTAAACATCAACATAAACAATGATAATTATGTTTTTTTCTGCACATAGTAAACACACTCAGTGACAGTCGAATGAATGAGTTCGTGGAGGGATCGTTCAAAAATTACGTCCATCGTTTTTCGGCATTTTCACCCCCCCTCCCCCCCTCCTGTCACAAACTGTCACAAATAATTGACCCCCCCCCTCCCCCTGTACGTACATGTCTCATTTTTATTTTAGCGATTACTGTGGTTTATCTTTTTCGTACACTATTTTCACAATAACATAGTGAGTTATGTCCCTTACTAACAGTTTGAATGTTTTAAAATGCAAGTTGTTTCTAAAATGCTTTCAGTATTTTTTTCTTGTGGACGGACGTCACATAAGACGAACCCCTCCCTCCCCTGTCACAAACTGTCACAAAACTCTGACCCCCCTCCCCCCCTCAAACCTTGGACGTAATTTTTGAACGGCCCCGGAGTAGTCGTCTGACTATGTCATTCTATGTTTTGAATATTCATGCGATGTTTGTCAAAATTCGGACCGAAGTTGCTTCATGAAGATGAATATTTTAAGCTCTGGATAAAAGTAGAAAGGTGCTGTCTTCAAATCTGCCAAATCTACACAATCAAATCTCAAGCGGCTAGATTTTTTTGTTGTTGCAAAATTTTGTATGGATGAAAAATGAGTAAATAGATTAGAAGCAAATATATTGAAATTTCGATTTCATGAAACGTGTTTTTGAAGTAAGAAACCATATTTTTATATACGAACATTATTTTAAGCTTTTAGTGGAATGTATTATGACGACCATATTTTCATTTGTCGCGAATGTGGTTCTACAGTCGCGGATTACATTTTGCTAGTCGCGGATTTTGCGGATTTGAATTCGACTAGTTTGTAACAGCCCTGCTTTTGTCACTTCAATCATACACACGTGTATTTATTTCGCGTTCCTCAGAAGATTCCTCTGTTCGTTTGCCCTGCCCAACAGTTTTCTAGTTAGAATCTGTAACGGTCATATTCATCATAGTATTGTCGAATGCATCTGTTAAACAGGAATGCTTAGAGAAAATCATTTTGAGCTTTTAGTGGAATGTCGTTAACGTGTCATAAGCAGTGTTGGTGAAATCATTCATCAATCTCAATCATCAATGATTCAACTCATCCTAGCGTTTCTAGGGGCTGAGTTGGATGCGTTTCAACTCACCATTGATTTGAATCGTTGAGTTTTGAGATTTTGAGTTTTTACCAACACTGTAATCAAAATCCGGGAGGAATTCCAAGTCAAGTCAAGTGGAGTTGAGTACGAGACACTGAAGATGGCCTTACTGTTACTTGCGCTCGATGTTTGTTTCCTATTTCCTTCATTTGATGTTTTTTTTTCATATTGGACTAATATGCGATCATAAGCAGTATAGCAGGCAGTAATATTGGTCCTAATCCCAAATAACTGTCTGTGGTAGACAGACAGTTCTGTGCAGTGATGGTATCCTCAAACTATAATCTAGAACTGTATGCGAATGGCTGTCAAGTCAAGCTGATAAAGCGAAAAACGTACTTTTAAACGAACTTTTGGTTTCTTGGAAATGCTTCATCTCATAAACCTTCTTTTTGTGATTTTCAACAGTACACGACGGGCTCGCTTTGTAACGTTTTTATGTGGCTTTGGAATTTACGCGGAATGTGACCCCGTGTACAATAATGCTTTTTTTTATTTTGAAAATAGATATTTTTGTTTTAGGCTGAAATGAAAAAAAGAAGAAAAATGAAATAGTTCCCTTGTAAATATGTTATTAAATTTATTTGAATAAGTGCATTCTACAAGTTAAACCATATTATCCCAGCGTCCTATACTTATAAAATAGCTCTTTTGAACTTTTAGTAAGCTCTGCCTATACTCCAAGCGTTAATGGGTTAAAACGATTATCAATAATCAGCATAGGCGTAACTAGAGTCTCGGTCCAGGGGGGGCCATGGCACCAGCTGGTGGGATGTAATTTTCAAAGCCGATTTAAAACACTGTGCGCATGGATCCAATGATGCTGTGATTGCTTCACAAATTTGAACACAAATTTGGAATCATAAAGTGTTTTTTTATGAGTCATAAATTCCATGCGTCATAAAATTATGAGTCATAAATCAAATTCCAGAATAACATAGGGTTTTTGTAGTTACTGACGTTAGGAAGAGGCTTTATTATGGTTTTCTGAATAGGTGAGAGATTTCTCTGCAAAAATCAAAGAGACTTGAGAAGCAACCAAATCGATCTGAAGTGAGCTGTAAAAGAAATGTTTTCTGATACGGACTGGTTTCTAAATCTATTTTTTTTATCCTAAAAAACAAATTCTAACTAAAGCAGGCACAAAAGAGTTTTCCGATGATCCTTATGAAATCGCCAAAAAATTAAATAGAACAAGATCTTTTGAGGATTATAAAAATATTTCTTTAATGCAATCTCTGTTGTGAGTGCGAAGGTTGCCTAAGTTTTGTCCTAATACTTTCAATGGAATGCGTTGTTGATTTTTCTGTCATTGTAACAAAGATTCTTAAGTTTTATAATTTTATATCTTTCTGTGCCAGAATTATATAGCGAGAGCAAAAAGCTCCATAGGAATTTGATCAACTGTTTTGCGACATACCTTGCGATTAACTCGAAGATTTTCGAAAGAATGGTCGTTCGAAATTTCATTGACCGTATTTGTGTACATGTGCTCATTTTGATGTAGTTGCTCAGTCTTTTTTGAAGCGGATGATAGTTTAATAGAACAGAAATATTTATATCTTAATACAATTATGTTTTTATGTTTCTGCGACCAGGATACTAGTCAAACTAATGCAGAACAAATTTATTATTTTATGCTAGCAACTGAATTAGAAGCGGCATTGATTTTAGCTTAAAAATCGAGAAAATGTTCCCGGGGGTCCAACTTAAATATTTCGATGCTTTGCTGAACAAATGGTCATAGATGTGATAACGCAACAAAAAAAATGTTTATAGAATTCATAATCAAAACTAAGAAATATGTAGGAAATATGTAAATGAAATAAAAACTGACTAAAGTGAAAATTACTTTTCAAAATTTTCTGGGGGGGGGGGGGAACAAGTAGGTCTGGAGGGGGCCAGCCCCCCCCGCCCCCCCCCTTATTTACGCCAATGATAATCAGTAGTACTTCACATTATCTATATGCGTTTCCAGCATTTGCTTTTTGATTAGCATCCCTTGTATAATAATAATTAACATATGTCCCCATTTCTTTCAGACGGCGGTCAAGTATTACGAAGCTGCATGCGAGTACGGAGTAAAAAGTGTGAAACAATCGACGTTCAATTGGCTGCTGGTAAACCTGCTGAGTCTGTACTACAAAACTGGCAAGTGGTTACGGTTGATTAGCGTCGAGTTGATGGAGCTGCTGGTCGCCAGTCCCGGTCTGTATGTGATGCAAACCGAGCTGTCACTCTATACGTTGCTGAGGTATTGGATGTATTTGAAATTGCATCCAGGGGGAGAGGAGGTGGCGGCTTCAGAGGAAAAGCTACAGTATTTCGCAAACAGACAGAGCTCAGTTGCATTCTTGGATACTCCGAAGGGGAAGCCGTACGAGAAGTGCTTCCGCGCGTTACGCTTACACAATTTACTTAACCACCACGTGGACATCAAAGTGCTGAAGCAGGATAATATTATTCCGGTGGAATGGTTGCACGAACCGCTGTTTCAGCAGTGGAATAGCATGCTGTTGGTTGATCAAACGCTAGATAAAGGACCTAAGGACGTAGAGGAAAAACTTTTCTTGGAAACCTGCATACGATGTGGACGAACCCTGCCGGAAAATGAGTACCTCAAGTGGCGATGGACGGGATTTAATTTCGGATTGGACTTGATTCTAATATCGGACACGAAAACCCTGAGAGTAAAAAGGCACCACCGAACTGAAAACGAACGGTTACTTAGCCTACAGGTGAAACGGCAGTTCCAGATTAGGGTGTCGGTAGCTTCCCTAAATGACCTTCGGCAAATCAAACACCAACAAACCACCCAAATCCAGACAGTATCGCTGGACAAAAACGAAGAAGCGATGCTGATCATGTTCGATAAGGAACTCACCTTCCCGTTACTCATTTCGGTCAACATGCTGGTCGTATCACCTCCAAGATCTAATTCTAACTCGTCGACCGTCCAAGGATCGTTAACAGATGGTGCGTCCAGTTCTCGACAGTCGCAGCGCGACGAAGAAGAATCATTGGACGCCAGTGGAAACAATATCGCACTGGGCTCATGATTACAAACCATTCGGGTCAAACGGGCTCGCCGTCTCGGTCGGCGGTTCGGTGGAAGCACGTCGGGGTGCTGAAAAATGTACTGGACAGTGGGGTTATTGAACCCGTCGTTCTGTGTTATCTTTCAACGGGTTTGTGTCAGCTGTTTTTACTTATCGTGATCATTTGGCAACGACAAATATTACTCGAAAAAAAAAACTGTTGTTACGCACAGATAACATATATTAGTGGATACGAACAGAATTTGCTTTGCTTTGAAATCTAATTAGGTACATTGCAAATGATAAGATGTCCCTTTCTGATATCAGTTCGAAGCGCGTAAATCGAGCGTTGTGGGAGACGAACTGATGTGTTTCCGTTTTTCTCGCACCGCCTCTAACAATCAGTGTCTTATTCTGTAACTACCGAAGGTTAGAACCAATGTCAAGAAGTGTTTTATATATTGAAGAGTATACAACTTCTGAATTGTATTATGTAACGAGGGTTTAGCCTCAAATATATTGCAAACATTTGGAAACTTTCAAACGAATTTAATTATTTGTATTTATTATTGTTGTTGATCCAATTTTTCTTTTGTATTCCAAAAAAATGAACATAATTGAAGACATGCTATTTATTCGACAATCATACAAATAAAAAATGTCTTGTTTTTGAATTGTATAACTTTCTGTTATTAATGGTCCAGCATTTGCTCCCAAATCGCAATAAGTTATGATGATATAGGGGAACTGTTCCATTTTCCATCTCACTGAACATATATTCATCTCATTGTAAACCAGAGAAATACAGCACCAATCTTGTTGCTTCTTTTTGCTAACATGCGTGCTCACTGCTGAAAAAAAATCACAAAAATTAAAAAAAAAACAAATCAAATTCCTTTTTATTGCTTTGTTTTTGATGGGATGGAAATGAGAGCTATGAGATGAAGTGCCGAACCGTTCCCCTAGGGGTATTATCCGCATTACATCGTTGCTGATTGCGTAGGCAAACCCAATACGTCTCGTTTTCGTTGGTTTTCGTCGATGGCACTTCGTTTTTTGTCTTAGTACAAGTTGAAAGTTACCATAAGCACCAGTGTCCGCCATATTTGATGTAATTCGATAGGAATTCATCATGTAACCGTTTATGTTAGATGACATACTGCCTATCGTTTGATGGAATTTTATTGATTTGGTATAGAATTCAAATCTAGTAAACGATTAATTATGAATATTTAGCTCGTTTTTTCAAAAAGTATTCACTGCTGTTGTCGACCTCGTGCTTCCAATAACATTTCCAAAACTTCTACCTCTATCATTTCTTCTAAATGAAAGACGAATTTAACATCATTTATCCACTGTATGGAATCTTCTGGGTTATAGTTTTCTTTGACTCCTAACTAGCACAACTTAAAGAAGAAAATCAACTCGCAAATCTTCCGTACAGAAACTCGCAGTTTTTTTTAAATTATTCAAAATTCGCCCTTTATAACGTCTTAAACGGAGTACGATCAGTAATCATATATAGCGTGCCTTACACACGTGGGTATTCGCCAAAGGAGCATCCAATATTTGTTTAATTATTTAAAAAATATCAAAGAAACTCGTCATGTTTCTCATATAATGCACATAATTAATATTAACTGTCCCCAGTCCAGTAAGTTGTAACTACAACAGCATGAGGAAATCTGATAAACTATCCCGTAGCTTATACGTCTAAATCTCTCAAAATAAGTTAAACTCCGCCATAGATAAGTTCAATATTAGGTTATGCAAGAAAAACCCAGTCATATGCTTTGCATTATTTTTAGTCATTAAAACAAACACTTACATTTTATAAATATGAAGATGATGAAGATAAGTGATAATAAGCGTTCAATTTCCATATAACACAATAACTAAAGTTAAAGTAAGCTCGCCAGAGGAGGGTAAAATTACTTAACTAGTTTATTAACTCATTAGGTCTGTACTGTGTCAAAACGTGTAAAAACTTCCATTTCCATCATGATTTACAGCAGTGAGTGAGATACATAGAAATGAACTGAACATGTTGTTCGACACCATAACTTAGCAAACAAGTCTTGCATTCTCATTACGTGATTCTGTGACTAACTTCCATGCCTAGGTTTTTTATTTAGACTGTGTATATAAAACTAAACGATGGCAGGCACAACATATGTAAATGCAATTTATATTTGTTTATAGGATATACGATTTTATTTACAATATAACATCGAAGTAAAGTTCTCTATCTGAACGAGTAATGTAGATTTGTTTACCCTGAGAAAGCCATTTTAATGAGAAATCAAGCGAACAACATCTAGGGGGCTTCTAATTCATCAATCCATATGGTCCCTACCTTTAATACCTGCGGCGATGTTCATTCATTCATTTTATTTAGCCTACATATAAACAGATAACACTGAATAAACAATTTGACGCCACAATACACGGTTCTGGGCTACATCTCTCCATCCTTGATTGCACCCCAAAATCGCCAAGTCGTTCTGTATCTGGTCAGCCCACTTTGCTCGCTGTGCTCCACGCTTTTTTGTACCTCCTGAGTCGGAAGCTCTTCGAGGTAGCAGAAAGTACAACCTGTTTGGTTGATGGTCTAAGAGTAACTAACGTTTATTTCAATTATTAATGAATTACAAAATCATGGCATGCTAATCATCGTGCTTGATACACAAACACCATATTTGCAGGGTTGCTGTCCGACATGTGTGCATAAACATGCCCTGCCCATCTTTCCCTTCCAGCTGTCAGTTTGAATATGAATCTGAAACATTAATTTTCCCAGCAGCTGTTCTAGATTAATTTTTTATACCACTCAACTGTCAAAAAAATAAAACTGGTATAACGCTCCGTTCTATTTTCTGCAGATTTGAACCACGAATGAATCACGAGATTCAAATATTTAAAACACTACTGGGGAAACCAGCAAGTTTGTTCTATTTTGCTCCAGATTCAAACTAGAATAGTGGTCGAAGATTTGGAATGAAACAGAATCACTACACTCTGAAAAATCTTCACGTCATATTTACCTGAAAACAAATGTGGTTCTCATCCACCATACTTTTCACGTAAGAGTGACCTGAATGACAAGTAACCTGAACAAATTTTAGTTCCCTTGAGTTACGTGATTTATCCGGTGACTCTGACTGGATCTTCCAGTACTAATGACGTGAAGCTTGAAAGTAGTTACGTGTTTGATCAGGTGAACCTGACGTGATTTGGTCGTACTGGTTACGTGAAATTTTAGTGAAAGCTACAAGACAGCAGGTAACCACTACATGTTTTGAAATGTATTGAAATATAGTGATTTTGGAATGAATGCAAACATGAACAGGGACTTCCTATAAAAGGGAATCTTTTTCACGTTGTTGATGCATTGATACATTGAAATGCCGTCATTTGGTCATTGCGCTTTGGAGTTATTGCAGAAACACTGTTGAAGAAAAAACAAAGTTATCGGCGGATGTTGAATGGAATTTATCAGATTTATTAAGAAATGATGTCAATGAGAATCGCTGAGGATTTTAAAACCAGTTTTTTGCTCGAAAATTGATAATATTGCCGCTGTTAATTAACCAAAAAGTAGTGGAAACTAGACTACAAATGTTATACTAACGCGACCGGAAAACTGTTGTTGGAGATTAGCCAACCAATTGACGGGTGAATTTCCGAGATATTAATACAGGTGAGGAACGACCGGAACGAGAGGATTTATGTTCTTATCCTAGTATTAATATATTCCTGCAATGATATTACGTCTTACAGACTACAATCGTTACAATGTAAATAACGGTTTTACACCGTCCTGAATCAAGTTCAATGTTGTTTTTATCTATTTGCACTTACGTTTAGTCCCGTTTGTCCTACGTTTAGGGGAAGGGATCTAGGCTTCGAATCACCGGGGTCGTATATGCTACTACTCACAAACTAGTGCTGTGTGACTAAATAAATCCGTACTAAAATAGCCGTTGAATAAGTTCATGTAAATAGTTCGATTAATAGTAGTTACCTTTGCACGTAGATATAGATATAGAAAGGATTTTAGGTTAAGTATTTAGATACTTTAGGCAAGCACTGTGGAATAGATATTTAGTTTAGAATAACAAGATTTTAAGGCATGTTCAATTTAGGATACTACCTAGTAAACTTCTGTAGATTAGCACGATTTCTTGATTTCACTTCTTTATAGAATAAGTATAATTTAGGAGCTAAGGAGCTATGAGTTTAGTTTTAATCTTTCAACGATAAACTGCGTGTTTTGATTCTCGATCGAATACAAAGCTAGCTCTTACAAAGGCATTCAATCATGGGCAATATAATGGATGGGAAGGTGTGTCATAATCACTACTTTGCATCTATGTGTGTTTTGGGTGATAGGGTGCGCATTTACGCTAGGGGCGTATTCAACACTCCCCCCGGGTACGCTGACCATTGGATCAGCTTACTGTTGTACGCATCTTACATCTAAAACGGCCAGCTTTGATACAGGACGCTCGAATACTCCGTTGACTGTTCTCACGGTTGCTGACCTTACCTGCTTATCTTTACTGTTGATGTTAGTTTGGATGACCTTACCTTTGGGCCAACACATTCTGGGTAACTTCGGATCTGCGATGACAACTATATCGCCAATCTCGATTGGCTTCAGGTACTCGTACCATTTAGTCCTGCGTGTGATTTCTGGCAAATAGTCACTCAGCCAACGCTTCCAGAACAGGTTAGCTAGTTGTTGAGACATTCGCCAGTTTCTTCGTAGCATTTTACCTCTGTCGTCCAGAGCACATAGGGGCTTCGTCCCGTCAGATGACCCCAGAAGGAAGTGATTAGGGTAAGCGCAGCTGCAGATTCGTCATCTACCGGGACGTGTGTTAGTGGCCGAGAGTTAACCGTGTTCTCGATCTCAGTTAGAAGATTTCTCAGGATCTCGTCATTGGGCTTATGCAGGGGCGAATTTCCATTAGGTTGCGCTTCACGGTACCAATAAGGCGTTCCCAACTACCGCCCATGTGTGGCGAAGCTGGTGGAATGAACTTCCAAGATATTTCAGTGCTACTAAACTCCTTCATAATCTCGTCCTGATTGATTGTCGTCGCAGCCTCTAGTAATTCGCGACTAGCGCCTATGAAGCAGGTTCCATGGTCACTGTAGATGGTCTTTGGTGTACCTCTGCGTGCTACGAAGTTACGGAGCCCCATGATGCAGGAATCGGTACTCAGAGTATGCACCACTTCGATATGGATGGCTCGAATGGTTAGGCATGTAATCAACATTCCCCACCGTTTCTCAACGCGACGGCCTAAGGCAACTTCGATTGGGCCGAAGTAATCGATACCAATATGGGTGAAAGGCCGTGCAAATGCATCGAGTCGTTCCGAAGGGAGGTCGGCCATTATTGGAGGCCTTGGTACGGCACGATGATTCTTACAGTATTGACAGTTGTAGCGTATCTTCGCATACGTCGCACGTAGACGAGGTATGCAGTATCTCTGTCTGAGTTCATTTATCGTGGTTTCGTGATTTATGTGGTGGTACTTATTATGATAATGTGAAATTATGAGTGAGGTGGTGTGGTGGTCACGTGGGAGAATTATCGGGTTTTTAGCGTCTTCGGTTGCTAAACTGCAGGCACTTATCCTTCCTCGCATTCGCAGTAGACCTTGGTCGTCTAGCCAGGGAGTCAGTTTGAACAGTGGACTGGCCTTCGGAATGCAGTTTGTCGGTCCATTCATGGAGTCCTTGAGAGCAGCTATTTCGGATGGGTAAACTTCTCGCTGGACTTGACGTATAACGGAACGTTCGGCGATCTGCAACTCCTCCGTAGATAATGTGTCGCAGATAATGGATTTCTTCTGTATTTTTCTACGACAGTTTGCGATAAAACGATGAACGAACGCGGATATCGTGATTAGCCGCTTCCAACTAGAGACGTGGATTGCCGGACTCGAGATGGCGTGGTGAGTTAAAAGACGGGGGCGAAGCTCCGTATCCGTCTGGCTGTTTCTTGCTAATTGAGATGGCCATTCTTTCTCTGGTTGCTGCAGGAATTGTGGTCCATTAAACCATCTGGAATCTGTAGTCATATCTGGCAGCTTTCCCCACTTTGTTCCTTCATCTGCGACATTGAGCTTTGTGGGAACCCAGCGCCATTGATCTAGTTCTGTTGCTTCCAATATTTCGCTGACTCGGCATGCAACAAACGGTGTGTACCGGCGATGATCTGAGTATAACCAACAGATTACATCCTGAGAGTCAGAGTGATAGAACAGTTTGCTCACATTGAACGAGAGAGAATCGAGTACAGTTCGGGAGAGTCTTGTTCCGATAACAGCTGCCATAAGCTCGAGCCGTGGGATCGAGTGATATTTTAGCGGGGCGACTCTTGTTTTGGCGGCGACTAGACAGCAGTGAACGGCTTCATCTTGAACGAATCGAAGGTAGCATGCAGCGGCCATACCATTCTCGCTAGAGTCTACAAATGTATGTAGTTGTACCTCGTAGTATTTCGGGGCTAGCTGGGGACAAAAACACCGTTTTATTTGAACTTGCTCTACCAAGGGCAGCACGTTAAGCCAACTACACCATTTGCCAAAGGCATTGTCGTCAATCTTCTGGTCCCATTTGATTCCGCTTCGCCAGATTTCTTGCAGAAGTATTTTCAAAACATCAAGAATGGTGCGATAAGGCCTAGCGGATCAAATATCGTCATTAGAACTCGTAGAACCTCCCGTTTCGTAGGTCGGCGATTACCTTCCCACAAGTCTGTATCGTAACGATCCCATTTGACCTTGAAGGTGAAGACGTCTGTAGAGGTACACCACCACATTCCAAGTACTTTTCTGTTGTCATCTGTGGTGAGAGGTCTAAGCTTTTTTCCTCGTCGGTACTTCCATGCATGCATTCCAGGACACGCCGAGAATTACTGGTCCAATTTCGGATTTCGAACCCACCCTGTGAGTGCACGAACTTCACGTCCCGAGCTAGTTTGATGGCTTCCTCTTCAGTGTCCACGCTAACCAACATATCATCTACGTAATGTCTGTTCTCTATCACCTCCACTGCTGCTGGATAGTCTTGAGCAAAGCGAGCGGCGTTCAATCTCATAACGTACTGGGCACAGCTAGGGGAGCAGCAAGCACCGAAGGTCATCACGCACATCGCGTAGGTCGCTATCTGGCCGTTATCGTCTCTCCAGTAGAAGCGTTGACACTGTTGGTCTTCATTCCGGATGAGAACTTGATGAAACATCTCCCGTATGTCACCTGTCAGAGCTATGGGGTGCTCTCGAAATCGAGTCAACACAGCAAACAGGGATGAGGAGTTTTCTGGGCCTTTCAATAACGCTGAGTTGAGTGATGTCCCAAAAGCCTCAGCAGCCGCGTCCCAAACTATTCTCACCTTGTCTGGCTTGTTTGGGTTTGTTACTGGGAACATGGGAAGGTACCAGATGCGATGAAATGATTGGCGTAGCTCGTCCTCGGATAACTTTCGTATGTAACCTTTGTTAAGGTGTTCGGATATTTTCTCCCTCAGTATGTTTGCGAGTGCTTCGTCCTTCTTCATGCGCTTCTCGAGACAGTAAAACGTCGTATAGCCATCGCTTGGCTGTCCGGCAGACGGATTGAGTCGTGGCGCCAGAGTAAACCGGTTTCGTAGCGTTGTCCTATGAGCTTGGTTTGTGATTGAAGAAGAGATTGTGCTCGTTGATCGTCAACAGACAGACTTATTTCCTGTGGCTTCATAATTCCCATGCTGTCCAGTGCAAAATACTCTTTAATAGTTTGGTGCAGATCGTCGTCGGATTGTCGATAGTTCTCACTAGAACCTATATGGTAGACAGAGTGCACCGGACTGGTTGCAGATTCTGCTGTACCAGCACCACACACCGTCCAGCCTAATCGAGTTTTGATAGCTACAGGATCATTCGGCTTTCCTTCGCGGCACTTGAGAGCGATGCTGAGATGCTGGTTCTTCAGTCCGATTAACATTCGAGGTCGAACGCCATGGTATGAGTCAATTGGAATTCCCTTTAGATGAGAGTGTAGTGAAGAAAGCTCCTCCATATCCATAGTTTGATGTGGAAGTAGAAGTTCTTTACGGTACGCACACCGCTGATGGCGAATCTTTTGGACCCATTTCGTGAGCCGGCTATTTCTAGCTCGATAACCTTCGACTTAACCTCTTGACGCTGCGTTCCCCCGGTCCAGTGTAGACAAAGGGATCTTATTTCTCCGTTCAGCTGTGGCTCGTGGGCTAACTCTTCGTCAAGTAACGTAAGATCAGAACCGTCGTCCAGGAATGCATGTGTGCGAATTGATTTATGCGCTCCGTACAGCACAACGGGAATATAACGGAAAAGTATGTCGCTTGATTTTGTCTGATGCGTGTGGCAGCTGTGCGATGTTGAACTAGGTCCTGCTGCCGGGTTCTCCTGCTCGGGGCGTGCTCAGATGACAATGTTGACGGTGAAGATGATCCCGAAGTAGTTTGTAGTTGCTGTTTTTGATCATTGTGCAACAGCATATGATGTTTAAACTGGCATCCGTTTCTCCCGCAAGGTTTGGCTTTGCATTCACCGTCGTGACGAGAGAGGCAACGACGACAGAGTCCAAATTCTCTCACTATGGCCCAGCGCGAATCACGAGAAAGTTCCAGAAAGCGCTTGCAATTGTCTATTGATTTGCAAGTTTCACTGCACACACGGCATTCGTTGATGTTCCTTCTGTTGTATGGGCGCGATGTATTGTACTCAGGTAGATTGCTCTCTGAGTGGGCGTTCACAAAGGCATTCCCTTTCTTCGCTCCACTTCTCTCACTCTTCATGGTTGTAGAATGGGTGATATTTGGAACGGTCACTGTGCTGGCAGCTTCCGCAAGCGAATAAACCCAATTACTGAATGATGCTAGGTTGACACTTGGAAGGGAAACCCTGTGCTGTGCCCAGTTCAGTTTAATTGTGGGAGGTAGCTTGCCCACAAGCTGGTGTAGAAGAGTTGCGTTGTAGAGGTATTCGTCCAGGCCGCAGGCATCTACAGTTGCACAAAAGTTCTCCACGCTCACGGCGAAGTCCACCAGAGTTTCAAGCTTATCCTCTCTTATGGCCGGTAGGGAGTGAATTTTTCTATGAGCGTATGAACTATGGATTCAGGCTGTCCGAACATCATCTTAAGCGTTTTCAATACACCAGGAACGTTAGAAGGATGAACCAAACGGCACCTTACAGCTTCGAAAGCACGGCCTCGAAGACTTTTCTGCAACCGAAATATGTTTTCGTCCTCCGTGAAACCACCCACCGCCCCTGTGTTATTGAATCTGGCTATCCATAGAGGCCAATCCTCCCGATCACCGGAAAACTGGGCCAGCTCCCTGGATATAGCCTGTCGTGCTGCTAACTGGTTTCTAGTTAGTGAACAGATCTCTTCTTCGGGTTGTGGTGCGTGAGCGATGCACTCTGGAATACGCTGCTGGACGTTACGTTGTGCATTCACAAATGTTCTAGTTCGATCGTTGCGTTGTTGATTTCTAGTTACGAATGATTCAGATGCAATTGATTCTTCAGGTAACGAACGCTGATCCTCCGGTTGTGAATGGTGACTTGATTGGGCTTGAGGTATCCATTTTCTATGGCTTCCGATTCGCTGTACATGTTTGATCCGTCATCACTTGCTAGCTCTTCCAGTAGTTTGTATTTCTCATCCAAGTATGCTTGTTCCTGTTCAATCTTCTTTTGATTAAGGATCCGTTCTTCTTCAAGTTTTGCAGTCGCAGTTTGGCGAGAGATTGTGTAGATCTGTTAGAGGCACCGGAAACTATCGAATTACTTCTTCCGCTGTTGTTTTTCGGTGGGCGACCGTCCGTCTCCTTCAATAATTCCTCGGCGCTAGTTTTAGACTGCAGTTTTTTACTAATGATCGCAGGAATTGCGTATTCTTTCAGTGTTAACTCGGCGATCTGTTTTACCTGCTGCTGATCTTGGGAGAGATGATCCGGTATATCCGTTTTCCTTTCGATGACTTCTTCTTCTCGTTCTTTTAGGTTCCAGCCCCAGTCCTGTCTGACATGGATTCGACGATCTGGGTGTGAGCAGATCATTCGGCTGCGAACATTTGTTGCTACCACCAGAAACCTTGACAGTCTGCTTCTTCTTTGTACCACCGCAGGAAATTCCGCCGTCTCTCCGACTTGGTAGCTTACCAGGAACGTTCAGTGATTGCGCGCAGTATACACAGTCCCAAGGATTATTCTCGATAGCTTGAGTGACGCCAACGCAGGTAAAGTGGTACCATTTGAGACATGTATCACACCTCACCATCTCTTCGGTGTCGCTTGTACGGCAAACTCTGCACGACTGTCCTGGGAAGGAGGGTTCTGGTTCAATAGTTTCACTTGTGACCACCACTTGCACACCACCGATTGCACCTTTTTCACTACCACCGGCATTGCTGCCTTTATTTGACCGACCTCGATTCGACATACCGTATCTGACCGCGCCGACTCGTAAACGAATATATTAAAATGTTGGAGATTAGCCAACCAATTGACGGGTGAATTTCCGAGATATTAATACAGGTGAGGAACGACCGGAACGAGAGGATTTATGTTCTTATCCTAGTATTAATATATTCCTGCAATGATATTACGTCTTACAGACTACAATCGTTACAATGTAAATAACGGTTTTACACCGTCCTGAATCAAGTTCAATGTTGTTTTTATCTATTTGCACTTACGTTTAGTCCCGTTTGTCCTACGTTTACGGGAAGGAATCTAGGCTTCGAATCACCGGGGGTCGTATATGCTACTACTCACAAACTAGTGCTGTGTGACTAAATAAATCCGTACTAAAATAGCCGTTGAATAAGTTCATGTAAATAGTTCGATTAATAGTAGTTACCTTTGCACGTAGATATAGATATAGAAAGGATTTTAGGTTAAGTATTTAGATACTTTAGGCAAGCACTGTGGAATAGATATTTAGTTTAGAATAACAAGATTTTAAGGCATGTTCAATTTAGGATACTACCTAGTAAACTTCTGTAGATTAGCACGATTTCTTGATTTCACTTCTTTATAGAATAAGTATAATTTAGGAGCTAAGGAGCTATGAGTTTAGTTTTAATCTTTCAACGATAAACTGCGTGTTTTGATTCTCGATCGAATACAAAGCTAGCTCTTACAAAGGCATTCAATCATGGGCAATATAATGGATGGGAAGGTGTGTCATAATCACTACTTTGCATCTATGTGTGTTTTGGGTGATAGGGTGCGCATTTACGCTAGGGGCGTATTCAACAACTGTAGCTCTAGACTTCCAAGCAGCTTCCTTTTCTTTCACATCATTTTACAACGATTCTAATAAATTTTATCCAACCTTCGTTGATTTTTTCCAAGGAGGAAAAATTCAGGTACGGAAAATATCACTTACCTCCGCAAAGCCTCATTATGTTTAGGTTATGTATCATTCATTCTTGTTTACAATGCAGGTCTTCCGCAAATGCCGAAGCTGCAATCACACTAACACAATCTCACTTAAATTGTTTACGTGGGTATACAGTCATATTCACCAAGATTTTTAGTGTAAGTTACGTGAATTTCCTTCCGGTAAGCATTACTAACATCACGTAAAAATCGTCGTTTGTTCAAGACAGACGAGTTACGTGATTTTTCACGTGAATATGACGTGATGATTTTTTAGAGTGTACTGATTTCACTCTCTCAGCATCCGTCTCTCGAACACTCCGAGTGCTTGCAAGTACTTCTCGAGCATTATCGGTTCAAAATTTCCATTGAAAATTATACAGAACTTAAACGCTATTTTTTTAATTATATTATATTTTTTTAAATTTCCCTAAAACTATTCAGCGAAGAATCTGAACTGAACTCTTACATCAAAAAGTTTATCAGAGAATCACAAAGTTATTATGTATTCTTATGTATGCAAATAAAACCTCCTACTGTTGTTTCTTTTGAGTAGCATTCCTGTAGAAATTCCAGTATTGTTTAAAGAATCATCAAATTAGTTTACCTTCCAATATTATTCGGTTTTTCTAAGGGTATACAAGTTTTATTCAGAATCTCAAAACTCTCTTCATTATGCTAAGATTCTATGATTCTAATCAGAACCGTAACACAATGTCCTTTATATTCCATTGCCTGAATTAAACAAAAGAAAATTTTCCATTCAAGAATATAAAAAAGCAATGAAATTGAGCATTTTTCCATAGATTACCCTTTCTTTAAAAGCGTTTGAAGTTCATGGAAAATTTTATCAATTTGATTGCTTTTTAGTATTTTTTTAATAGAAATTTCCTTATTTTTTATAGCTCTTTATTGATGTGAAAGAAACCCAGCATTGCTCAAATGTTGCAATTGTCACAATGAACTATTTGCAGCACCGCACTCTAGATCAATTTTCGTGCGTTTGTTTTCCTCAACAGCTGACCCAAAATTGTATTTTAATTACTTTTTACATTTCCCCGTTAAATTCACCAGCGAATCGATTGGGGGAAAATTCTGCAAATCGGTCAACCCGTTCGCGAGTTAAATCGTAAGGAAGGAAATCTCAACTCATTTGTATTATATAGAGATTTTGTGGAAAAAAAATGTTTTTGTGGAAAAAAATATTTATTTTGTGAAATTTTTTGTAATTGTTTATTGCTAATATTGATTTTTTCATGAAAATTTTGTATTTTTTTCGTAGAACATTTTGATTTCTTTATGGAAAATTTTTATTTCATAATTGCAATTTTTGCTTTTACAAGTGTCAATTTATTATTGTTTTGTGGAAATTTTTCAACTATTTATGGAATTTTATATTTATTTAATACTCATACCCTGATTTCATATTGGCAATTTCTAATTTTATTATGGAAAATTTCTATTTTTTTCTTTATTATAGAGATTTTCAGTCCAGAGCTGGCTCATCTCTCAAAATTTCTAATTCTTCATTGAAATTTTATTTTGATATCGTCTCGTGGAAGCCAATGATGCCATACTAAAAATATTTTATCGGTCACTCTGATGGTTCTTTCGAATAAATTTCCAAGGAACTTCTTTTCCACATCTCGAATATGCTTCAGTCAATGGTCCTTTCATAAGCGACTCATAGAGGAATGAATGTATTATAGACCAATTATTATTTTGTTGTTGGGATCATTCGATTTATCCAATTAACCAACTTATGAATGATGTGTGATATAATATTCCAGTAGGTCCATTGGGTTGACATGACTTCAATTATTATTTATACAAGCTACTACAGACATTTTAGGTTATACAAAACGTCCTGCAAGTCGTAATGTTTGAACTACTTGATCATTCAAGTCCGTGAACCCAGTGCTTATAAGGACCTCCAAAAAAGTTTGCGAACAAACCTATTTGTCATTGTGCAACTTGATGTTGACTCAAGATAATTTTGGGTACCTTGTCTCTTGGATCTCATGTTAATGGAAATTAGGATCAAATGCATATTGCATCGGATTAGGTATATACCGATGATGAGGACATTGTAAATGTCTTGATTGATCTGGTAGATATCGTGGGCTGAACTTGTGAACGTTTTGGAGTACCTTGAGCATCTCGTATTCCTGAATATTAATCACTGGCTTAACTGAAGAAAATGGTGGCCTAGCTCTCTTTAGAACATTTAGGTGCATTATTAAATATTTCGATCAGTTATCCCAATTGTTCAATATCATAAACAACTAGGCTTCTTAAGCCTAAATTATTGCCTACATTTATTGCTTGGATTAATTTTAAATTCCAATATCTTCTGAATTTTCAAGAATAATTATTCTGGAGTTGCAAGGGAAACCCTTCGGAATATTGACAAGAAACTCTTCGGAGTCTCCACGGAAAAATCTTTAGAATTTCAACGACATTTTTTTCCGAAATTCTGTGGAAGAGTTCCGACAAATGTTCGGTAGAAATTTTGAAGAACTATAAGAATCCGTAGAAGGATCCGAAATGCATATTTACGATGAAAATTCCAATAAACATCAAATTCTGAAGAGTTTCCAGTATAAATTAGAAAAAAAATTCCGGCTTACTTTTTTTTACAGAATCTCTAAAGATTTTTTTCAAAATCTTAGGCAACTTTAATGAATCTTCAAATGAAATTCTTCAAAATTTCCAATGGTTTTTTTTCATTTTCCAGAAGAAATTCTTTTTTTAATTTCCAAAAGAAATTATTCGTAATATGCCAAAATATTTCCGATGGAAATTCCTAAAATTTTCCAGTAGGAAATCGAAAAAAGTTCATCTGAAACACCAATCATGAATTTTCTGAAGAAATTCCGATGTTTTTACTTTTCAAATTTTATTTCAAAATTATCATTTCAAAATTCCAAATTTGAAAAAAAATATCCAAAAACAAAAAACCAACGAAAATATCAAAGTGTTTCATGTAATATTGGCTGTTTAATATCTCTTGGAAATTCCGAAGATTTTTTCTTGAAAAATGTAGAAGTTTTCTTCTTCTTCTATGGCACCACATTCCAACTGGAAGTTGGTCTACTGTTCAACTTAGTATATTCTATTAGCATTTCCTCATTTATAAATTGAATGCTTTAATATGCCAGCCGTTGCACGATTATATATCTTGTGTAGCAAGTACATACGATGGATACATTATACCTAGGGTGTCGAGAATGTTTCCACCCGAAAACACCCGGATTGGCAATCCTACGCCTTTGCTCGCAAGGCTATTTGGAGACTGAACATTTTGAAGTGCACTCCTTAAAATGTTCGAAAAAAGAAAAAGAATTTCTGGTGAAGATTCGGAAGAACTTGTCGAAGAAATTCATTAGAATGTTAAAAAACCTGATTAATCCACCTAGCGGTGATGGTGCCTTTCTCGTGCATTATGAAAATAGTATTTTGGCCATTACTCTTGATCCCATAGTCCGATATGATCAATTTTCAATAGGAAACAATGGTAGAGTATCCTGCGTCGAATGCAACTTGTTGTGAGTAAATCTGTTAATGATAAGTGCCTAAAAAATGAGTGACATTTTTTTACTCAATTTTTCTATAAAAAAGTGGTATTTTGGCCATAACTTCCGAGCCCATAGTCCGATATGACCAATTTTCAATAGGAAACAATGGTAGAGTATCCTGCGTCGAATGCAACTTGTTGCGAGTAAATCGGTTGATGATAAGTGCCTGAAAAATGAGTGACTCTTTTTTGAGTGGGTGCGCACACACACACACACACACACACACACACACACAGACATCACCTCAATTCGTCGAGCTGAGTCGATCGGTATATAACACTATGGGTCTCCGGGCCTTCTATAAAAAGTTTGTTTTTGGAGCGATCATATAGCCTTTACCGTATACTTAGTATACGAGAAAGGCAAAAATATGAAAATATGAACATTTTTTTCCACCGAAAATTATATGTTTTTCCCACGGGACTGTTTTGAATTTTCAGACAGAATTCACATGGAATTTTTATCGGAGTTTTAAGGAAATTTTTTCGGAACCTACACTGGAGATGTTTTGTTTTTTTTTTTCATTAACAATTTGTAGCAAAATTTCCAAGAAAAATTTTTCAGAGAGAATTGTTCAAAAACCATTCTGCATGTCAGCACTTTATCAGGATTGTATGAAGTAATGTCAAAGTTTTTACAGGAAATTTCTTTACTGGATTTTCCCTAAATATCCACAAGAAATTCTTTATAAGTTTTTTTCTTAAGATTTTTTCTTGGATTATTTTAAAAACATGAACATTTTTCAAAATTGTAGCTGCAGTCCGCTGATGCAAAAGTGATGCCAAAAACCATCTGCGGCGAAATTTTTTTTGTGGAAATTGAGACTGTTTTTTCGTTTATTTTTTTATGGAAATAGGATCTATGGTGGTCAAGATCTATGATGGAAGATGGTCAAATAACGCAGATATGCATCGTCGTTGCGACCGACGCTGCGTTACCGGTTTTTCTCAATGCACACCTACGCTGAGTTGAAAAGACGCTACGTGAGCATCGGCCCTAAGATGCGCTTTGCATTTAATGATTAAATCATTAAATTTTAATGATTTGTATTTTTTACACCGCTATTGTTATTCACCAAAAGTTTTTCGTGTAAAAAAACCACGTGGTTCGAGAGCAACACCCTCCCCCATGTGGCTTATCGTGGTCATTTTCCAACCCCCCCCCCCCCCCCCCACATATATGACCACGTGGTTTCTGGATGGCCCCAAAGATTTAGGGGAAATGTTCCGATCTCCATCTCACTGTACATATTTCCATCTCATCGCTAAACAAAGAAATACGGCACTAAATTCGTCAACGTGCGTGCTCACTGCTGAAAAAAATCACAAAAATAATAAACAAACCAAATTCCTTTCCATTGCTTTGTTTTTGATGGGCTGAAAATAGGAGCTATGAGATGAAGTGGCGAACTGTTCCCCTATTTAAAAGAAAAATTTTAAAGGAATTTTAGTGCATTGTCTATAATAAGTTCTTCGGCAATTCCACTAGAAAATAATCAAAGGGTGAAGGGTCGTCAGACAGAAAATCATTCAACGAGAAGCTATTTGGCCAAAATGATCGGTTAGTCGGAACGGTTATTAGATCGAAAACAGTTCAGGCGAATTTTTTTTTTGCTTAAGCCCAACAGGTCGTTTGGTTGTTTGACTAAATAAGTAATCTGGCCGAAAATGCCGTTTGGATGGAATGGCCAGCATTTTTGGTCAAATTACCTATTTGGCCAAACGAATCTATTAAGTTAATAGTATTAACCAAATGACCTGTTCGGTTTAACGACATTTTGGACTTATGTCCATTTCGGCTAAACGATGTTTTCGGCCATATTATAAATTCGGCCAAACATATTCCGGCCTTGTTACTTCCACCCAAAAGTCATTCGGCGGAAGCTGTTCGTCCGAATGCCACTTAGTCGAATAACACGTTAAGCTGAAAGACATCTAGCCGAATTTCGTTTGGCGTTTTGTAAACAAGAGATTCTCACGTCACTGGTGGGCCAATTTGAGCCCAACCACGCAGTCCAACACCACTGATGGAAGCAGCGAACCCTTGTTTTTTTTTTTTCTATAAATGGCGCGAACCAGCAGCGACGTGAGTTTTGGCCCTATGAAATGTTGGTGCCGATTTGTCCGAAAAGATTATTAGATCGAAAATGGTTCGGGATGAACAGTAAAGCGAATCAGGAACCGAACCAGGGGGAGAAGGTGGAGCACTGAATCCCTACCCCAACATGTGCGACATCTGGATTTGGTTCTAAACTGTAAACAACAGTGTTAATTCTCTACCACCTTTTTGTTATGGCGAGCAGGGTGTCGACTACCTGGAAAAACCTGGAAAGTCAGGGAAAGTCAGGGAATTTCATTTTGAACCTGGAATGTCAGGGAAAGTCAGGGAATTTTGATTGAGGTCAGGGAAAAAAAATCACAAACCCAATATTGATACTTATTTATAGTGATTTTTTTTATTTCTAGCAATGTATACTAAACTAACCAATTTTAATCCATTGAAAAAGGACCGATAAAAGTACTGAATCGTCGGATCCGGATCAGAATTAATATTGCGCTTTAGCTGGTCATCAGACTGCATAGCCGATAAACAATACTCCGAGGCAGTTATATTCGACAACCACCTCCACTATCAAGCTATAAAGATTTTTTTGTGGCTGTTGGCAGTCTCTAGACTAAAAGTCTACTACGAGGCCTTTTCATGTTCCCCATTGTGATCGAGTTTGTTTCTATGATTCTCTAAGCAATAACAGAGGTTAAAAGCCACGTTGCTCAAATGGTCACTGTTGAGACCTGATAGAATTTTTTAAACACCCCTTTTATTTTTTAGATTATTTAGTTTGAGTGATTTTGTGTCGGAGTCGTTTTGAATTGTCATGTTCCCATCAAGCAAAATAAGTTCTGAAAATTTGTTCAAATACCGACAATGGGTCAAATGGGGGTGAGAATGGGTCACTGTTTCAGCTACTTAGAATGCTTCTAGAATAGATTGAATGTATCTGAGGGCAAGAAGACTAAAATATAAGAGACCTTTTTGAACGATTTTGCTGTACGACCAGACTGCCGGTGAGAGCGTTGACTCATTCTCACCCCCCAGACCCATTGTCACCCCCGATGGCGGTACTTAATCATCAATCGGGAGAGTCATTCCTTATAAAATTATGTTGATGTACTTATGATATAGGAACATTTCATATAATGCGATCTATCCTGATGAATTTAAATTGCTGACTAGTAACCAACTCTAATTAAAAACCTAATATATCACATACTTTCTGATGAAAATGTAACGCCCAAATGTTTGAAAACTATCTCGTGAAAGCAGTCAAAACTGAATCAAATGACTGAAATAGGCTATAGTTCAGAACCGTTCAACATACAATCAACTAGGAAGATTGTTAAAAAATAAAACAACGAATAGTATCTCTAAACAAGATTCTGTAGGTAATGTTTTAAAAATTTTCGGGAACTTCCATTTAATGATGGGCTTATACAGTCATTGGTCGATCCTCACGTCCTTAGGTGGTCAAAATAATGGTCATGTAGAGAGAATGACAGTGGATAAAAGAGCATCATAATATATTATGGTCTACCTCATATACGTAGGTGGTGAAGGTCTCAATTAAACGTTACTCGATACTCCATAATTATGCTTGGACGCAAGAGGCGGATAATGTTGTTATCAACAGTAATGTTTCAGTTTTACATTCGCTGCTGGCGTTTTTAAAACAATTTAATCGGGAAATATTCTGCTTGATCTATGATAATTTTGTACCTCAGAATTCTCACTGATAAGTAAAAAATCCCAAAAATCTCCTCGATAGATGTTCAGTAGATTTTTTCAAAAGCTCTGCTCCAAAAACTTGGTAGATTGTATAGTATTTACTCAAATTTGAATTGAATGTCTTCGTGAAAGAATCTATAAATTGAAGACGGTGTTCAAATAAATAATTCAGGCCAAATTATTTAAAGTATTGCAATGGTTAGAGTGTTTTGCTGGGCTTACTGTAAGTGCTGCATAGAATTATGTGAGCTTGAAGGGATTGATCCGTAACTAATTTTAGAAGTCTATAAACTCCACAGAGAGTGAATAAGAATGCTTACTCCGTAATCATACTTGAGAGCCAATGGAGGTTTCTCGATGTTCTCGAAAATACCTAATCCGTACGATTTTTACAGCATTAGAAGGATTTCTAGAAGCTTCTCCGACTGTTTGGAAGTTCAAAAGTCGTGTCAAAAGATACAAGAGTTCACACAAATTTCCAGAAAGATAATGAAAACTTCAACGATTTGAAGAAGTCCATCAGTTGTCTTGGATGTCTATATTGCGACTCCAGGGAGTCCGTGAGAATTCCTAATGGTGGATGAAGGCACCAGAAAACTTATAACATTGATTGGAGCCAATTTTAGAAACCTGTAAAATCTTATTTTAGGCTGTTACGCCTTTTTGAATGTTGGTCTAGAAATATGAAAATATTTCAGGAGTTATGCGCATTTACTTGAATCTTTGTGAACGACCAGAATTACCTATATACAAATCCTTAATGTTCTGTTTCTAGAAGTGATTAGGTTTCCAGTAGCTCAGGAACTCATATGGACTTAAATGATTCACACATGCAGAGATTTTATTACGTTTCTAGGAATTAAAAAAAAAACATTTTTCATATCTGGAATTTTTTGAGGAATGGTCTGGAAAGTCAGGGAAAGTCAGGGAATTTTATTTTCGATATTTTATCAAAATTAAACACTCAATCATGCAGCAATATAACGATGCGGTATGCTTGAGATACCTGCTTGATTATAGGGACTCGAAAAAGAATTTATTTGCAGTAAATAACCGAATATAAAAATGTTCACATTAACGATTGCGCCCTAACACCGGTTCTAAGCTTCGATGCAGAGTACACGAGCTTTAACAATATATAATAAAATTATACAAAAATTTTCAACTATTCTCTATAACTTCTTCTCGATTGCTTTCTTCTTGCGCCAGCGTAGTTTCCATCTTCTTTTGATACAGCTTGCCTTCAATGAAACCCCCAGATATGCAAAGCCACATTATACAGTACATTTCCATTGCCGAGCGTGTAGTAAATCCTCGAAACGGCCGTATCGTTTGTTTGATGATCCTTACTCAAATTTTTATTTCTCACCAGCCCTGCTCCAGAATTTGAATCAGGTGGTTTGGCAAGATCTTTTGAGCATTCACTAGATTTTGCTCCA
The DNA here is from genome assembly GCF_024139115.2 of Armigeres subalbatus. Classification (NCBI taxonomy): domain Eukaryota; kingdom Metazoa; phylum Arthropoda; class Insecta; order Diptera; family Culicidae; genus Armigeres; species Armigeres subalbatus. Next base: position 352,729,258 of record NC_085141.1, on the reverse strand, counting down.
ACAGTTCTACTTTGTTCAACAGCAGCTCCAATTTTCATTGCAATCCTTCTCCAGAAAAAAAATTGTGGCCTTTAGCAATATTGACCGTTATCTGGATACTGTAGCAGAACAAGATGTAGAGTGGCAATTGCTGTTTCCTGTTGTAGGGTAAACGGTCCGATGGTTGTGGGTGTACCAATAGTTGCGGTAGTGCTCTTTACGCAAAAACTGCGGATTTAACGCAGCAACCTGCTTCGTTGATCGATTTATTGACATACCATAACTCAAAACAACAAATTGCAGACGTGAAATTCGATATAAATCGGTAAATATCATTATATTACTTTATTATTTTATCACCTTTGCACCAATAGCTGCGGTAGTGTTCCTATAGTTGCGAGCTCCATGAGTAAACAATGGGATTCGCAACTATAGGAACACGAATTAAAAATTACCGCAACTATGGGAGCAGTGTACCAATACTTGGAGGACTCATTTTAGGTGGAACATTGACATCCTGGAGGAACCGATGTATTCTCACAGCAAAAAGAATTGAAAGAGGTTTGGAAATAATCTGTGAGGTTAGTGGAATGAGGTATCTTTAAATTATAAACGATTAAATAGTGTTGGGGCGTGCTTAGTTCCTCCACTATTGGATCATTTACCCTAATGGAATAATGGAATGAAAAACTTATTGATTTTGATAATTGTCAATTATGTACTTACATTGCAGATGTTCCATTGTTTTGTGACACTTTATTCTTCAACAGTGAACCCCAGGAAGCAAGGATTGTTATGCAGTGCCTAGATATATCTATCTGTATCTCCAGAAAGCTGTGAAAAGTTTATAGATTCGTACAGTTTCGACTACAAATATACCGTTATTTACCAAGTGCATAAAAACCAACAGCTACTGTGATTGATTTCTCTCCATATGACTGTTCATCTACCGTTTTATCATACTTTTTTTTTTCACATTTCGAAATAGATGCTGCTGGTCCACCCCTTTTCCACCTTTTTGAATTTCGCGATTTCCATTAAATTCGGAACGTTGTAATGTTTTTACAGGTTTTTACCGGTTGTTGACAGATCGACATGCGCACATTTCGATCGTCTCTGATGTCAGATTTATTGACGCAATAAGTTGAGTAGATGGCGGTAGTGAGTCATTGACTTTCAACGTATTTTATTTTGAAAATTTACAAACGTTTTCAAATAAAATTTGTTCCTGCATAAACGTCTGTTATCTGTGTTCACACTCATTCGTAATAGGACACAAAATAGTCTCGAAACCTGGGTATGTGCATTGTGCGTCGGAGAATAAATTAATTAGGCTAGGTGTACCAGTTGTGGCTATAGCACCAGTTGTCGCACTAGTGATTTATATGCCAAATGGCCAATCAAATAACCGCAAACCAAGTTCATATCGATAAAGCATATTCATATGATACGATAAAACCTTTGAACTCCTCCAAAACAAGCAAAGCATAATTGTAAAAATTGATTTTGCTTAATTTTTGACGTACTTTGCACCAGTTGTCGCACTAGTGGTCCCTATTTGGCCAATCCCATAAGAAAACAATGGGATTTGCCAAATAAGGAACCAAAATTAAGAATAGTGCCACAACTGGTGCATGCGTTCCTTTTATGGATTAATCAATTTTGCGGATAATAACAAATTTTATTGTGGTTTTCACAGCTGCTCTAAGGAGCAGGAGGTAAAACCTTTCGCTTGATATATTAAGTTCACCCACATGTCTTTTACTTATTTATTTAAAAATAGTTGTTCTTATGTATGGCGACAATTGGTACACCCACCCTAGTACAAGATTAGACGCGTTTGCCAACAGTTATATATGCCACCAGGCGTGCATGGTGTAACTTTTTTCTCGTCAAAGGCAGCCAAAGTCACTATGATCACCGGGTATTGAAATTTTCCTGATTATATCAGGAATTCCCTGATAATTCCAAATATTTTCCAAGTGGGGAGAAATTCCCTGATAATTCCAGCTATTCCATGTTTTTCCAGGTAGTATAGACACCCTGATCGATGTTCTCGCAATAAGTTTCATTCAAGCGGACTCGCTAGCAAAGGTGAAGGTGAAGTGCAAATCTCGAACGAGTTTTTCCCAAATTGGCTTTAGCTTTAGGGGTAGTTGGGGCAATACGAGCATACGGGGCAACATGAGCCACCCTTAATTTGAGCTTATTGACAAGTTTTATCATGTCAAAGTTAAATGATCTTCAAGAGAATGCTCCACATTAGCCTCACCGTTAAAATCGAATTAAAATTCAATTCAAACATGAAAATACAACTAAAAATGTAAATTTTCGCTGCATTTGCGGAATTAGGCCGTTACAAATATTTTATTAAAATTATGTCCTACTGCTCTCCGAAAGGTCAAGGGGAGGGGAATAATAAAAAATATATCACTTGTCATAAGACGAGCCTGTACTGTTGAATTCGAAATTGTATCTTGTCAAGATACAATTATTTGGACCTCAACAGTAAGGCATTGTACAGTATCTCGTCTTATGACAAGTGATATATTTTTTTTTATTCCCCTCCCCCTTGACCTTTTGGAAAGCAGTAGGACATAATTTTAATTAAATATTACATAATTTGTTACATAATTTGTTTTGAATATTTGTATCGGACTTATTATAAGATTTAAAGTTTAAAAATAAGGTTTTGACACAAAACTGATTAAAATACAGGTAAAAAATGCACCACAGTCGAAAGATCTATTATAATTGAATATTGTGCACACATGTTTGTACTGATCTGAATCTGAATTTATCATAGAACATCATTTTCCCAAAAAATGCCTTTTTAGGGGCAATATGGACACTTGCACAGAGCAGCATATTAGGCACTAATATGCGAACAAGTTCAAATTTCAGTTGCCGAATACAAGAACTTTATCATCTATATTAGATTCATTACGGATAAATTACAATATCGTATCACTGCGATCGGAACAGAAAAAAATTACCATAGACCAATTGAAATGTGTCTGCGCCCCCCATACAAAACTCTGATTCTACCAGTAGTGGCCCTTTATGGACATAAAGCATGGACGTTAAAAAAGGTGGACCGGAGAGCTTTCGGGGTTTTCGAGCGCAAAGTGCTGCGTACAATACTCGGAGGGAAACTAGAAAATGGTGTGTGATACAGACACATGCATCATGGGCTCTATCAAGTATACAAAGAAGAAAATATTGTGCATCGTATAAAATGCGACAGGCTATAGTGGGCTGGACACTTAGTGCGAATGCTAGAGGAAAAAATAGGGAAAACAGAATTCAACAGAGAACCGGGATAGATGCCGGCGACTTCGTGGAAGGCCACGAACACGTTGGCTGCACGCGGTGGAATCGGACCTGGGGACCCTAAACATTCGGGGAACATCGCCCAAGACCGACGATTATAAGGCTCTACAATACCCCAGGCATAGGTGTATCGACGTTGTAGCCAACCAGGTATCCAGGTAGGTCTAGTGTTGGAAATGTGATACCTTTAAAAACACCTTCCGATCGTTTCGTTTCATTTTTATTGAGAATATTCTTGTTCACTTTTGCATCATAATACAGTTGTTTACATTACAATAATATACAATCAACAAATTATAACGGTTTCTGCTGTTTTTTTTTGTTTCTCTGCTTTCTCTCCCGCCTCCTCATATGCCATATTTCGCTGTCGTCACATTTCACTTTGCACATTTCTTAAGCTTACAGTAAACTTACGCACTAAGGTTTTATTCTTGAAAATTTTCGCGTCTCCATACGATCTTTTTTTCTTCGAATTTCATCACTAAATGTGTATAAAGAGCAAAAAAGGACCACGGTGAGGATGATGTCTCCTAGCTATCCATTTTTTAGGTCTCTATCACTTTCGCGCCACAACAGCATAGTGATTCATTACACTTACTCGCTAGTGGTAATAAATACAATTATAAAAATAGCGTCTGTTGTTTTGTTTTGTCTTCTACGCATTGTATAATTTCATGTCCCAATTCATTTTCATTAGTTCGGGGTTCTGAGGGTCGCTGTACATTAGTGGACAGTGGTTACAACAGATAGAAGGAGCAGAAGTGGATTCGCGATTGTTCTATTTCTCTTCCATGTTTCCTAATCGTTTTCCTGCGTTAATTCTCAAATTCCCTCGTTATACAATTGCAATTCGTTCACTGTTCATTGACTTTGATTCTCATTCATGAATTTCCTTAGCTTTGATTTTGGCAGGTATTAATAATTTACGCTTCAATGGCGACTCATATATAAATAGTTTCAATTTCACATTTTCTTGTTGCACGTTTGTAAATAATGAAAACATATATAGAAGAAGCACAGGCAAATCAAGGCAACTGTATGCGTATTTTTTGTAGTTCTCAGTGTTCTCCGAAGTTAACTTTATTTGATTTTTCAGTAGAGTTTAAGTTGAAATCATATGGAGCTTAGATTTTCAAACTTGAATTGGAGTTTTTGCTTACAAATGCACAATACATGAATGTTTTTTTAACAAGCACAATAAAGCAAAGCTTCCATTTAAATCTTTCCGGTCATTCATTTCCTATTCAACTTCCTACAACCGATGCGGCGAAATATTATTCACATTCCAAATTTCAACTATTTTAGCGATGTTGGAGCATTTTTTTTTGTTTTGTTTTGTTACACATAATTTACAAGGAGTAAACAGGTGTCTGCTTTGCAAATATGTAATCTATAACACGTTTGTATGTCTCGGAACGACTGTTTTGTTTATCATGTAAGAATATTGATCACACACGCAAGGCATTTATATGTTTTACTTTTGGATTTACTTGTTTCATGTAATAGATTTGAAAAAGATTGTAGTTATTGTGATTCTCATTTGTTTTGTTGTATATTTCGATTATTCTATCCAAATGTCTGCTTGATCGTTTTAGTAATTTCGAGTATTTTTGCTATTAATCAATTTCGTTTATAAAACAGACATATACGCTTTGAGTATGGTTTTGGTAAACATAAGATCAAATGAAGCCTAATAATTATAATTCATTTCAGATTCGCCAATGCCTATTATTCTCGTCCGGTTTGTACTGTACAATCGCATTTTATGATTTTGATATGCAAGCAGAAGCAATTAAGCTATACTTACATAATCATAACTAATCACTGATTGCTGCTTCTACGAAGGGCTATGTTTTCCAATTTCGACAATACAACGTCCAAGTCATAATTTTTTTTAACAAAATCGGCGAAGGAATTCATTAACTGTTTTAAATTCGCTTGCTGGATCTATGTGCTCATTTTGAACATAAAATTTGATAATCGTGGAGTCAGCTCTATAAAATTAAAATTTTCTACATTGAAGCTCTAACGAGTTTGTGATACCACGCGTCTCCACACGAGATCAACCTTAGCAAATGCAACTGCTTTCAAAACTTATAATTTAATAAACTCTCGCCAGCGATTCTCTCTCCCGCTCCCGTCTGGTTCCAATTTAATAACCGACCTATATTGAAGAGAACACGTGAACGAGACGAAGCTGTTATACCGACTTCGGATAGGCCACAAAAAATTTTCCGCGAAACTAATCAGACCACGAGCGATATTGCGGTACCAACCGAGAGGCCGGAAAATAAATTCTGGATATATTTGACGAAAATTCAACCCGAAGCTGTTGAGGACATTGTAAATCTCTCCAAGAGCTGCCCACAAGCTGAAGATATAGTAGCGAAGGCACTTGTGCCGAGAGGGCGAACGTTATCGTGTATATCTTTCAAAGTGAGGATCAGCCATGATCTAAAATAAAAAGTCATGGATCCCTCCACTTGGCCTCAAGAAATACGATTCCGGGAATATGTTGACAATAGTCCAAGCGTTAGACATACACATTTGAAGGTCAGTTCATCGCACCGATCCGGGAGCATCGAGTATAACGAGACAGTATCCATCAGGGCTGACAATAGTCATTCTCGTCGTATGAAGAAAGCGAAAAAAATTTAGTCTTCGTCATAACACTGCACGACGCAACACCTATTCGTTTTCTTCGCGCCACATGCGTACCACGACGATAGTCGCGCAGCCAAAAGTTATGACGATTTTCGTCGTCACTTCTTCACACAATTGATTGCACGTCATTATAGACGAACTGGTTAAAAACATAATAGCGTCTCAAATAAACAAATAGTAGGAAATTTGGTAACAAAAATACGTTGCTTCAAATTCATTATTACTATGAATTAGTAAAAATCTTCGCATGGCAGCTGCTGCTTGAAGAATAACGGTATGAAGTCTTCGTTCTTCGATGACGTCATGACGATTTGGTTGCACGGCGAAAGCTAACGTCGTGCGCGTCATTGACGATGTGTAGAGTAGCAATGAAGACAATGCAACTCGTCGCTACTGTGACATTTCGTGCTATGACGATGACGATTGTCAGCCCTGGTATCCATGACCAGAATCAACGCTGGGTTAGTTTCTCCAAGATTGAACAGCATAGGTATTCTGGATCAACAACTTCCATTACCCCCACCGAATCAATGAAATCTTTCCGTCGCCGATTCATCGTTGAATACTCTAGTTTCTTCTTCTCGGTATACTATCAAAATATGCGTGACTCGAGAACTAAGACGAAAGAACTATATCTGCAACTGAGTAGCTGCGATTATGATGTAATTGCAATTACGGAGACCTGATTACACAGCGAAATCCCAGATGCGGAGTTGTCTCCTTGGTGACTGCAATTTACCGCATCTATCTTGGCGCTTTGATGACGATATAACTCCCTATGTACCAATTGACACCTACTCTGAGTCAGAAATCATGCTGACGGGAATCTGTGCTTGCATTTGGCCTTTTTCAAGTTTCACACATTGTCAATCACAACTGGACTTGGCGTTCATTAACGGCCCACAATGTGTGGAAGTTTTTCAGCCACCGATGCCAATATGGAAGGTTGACGCACATCATAAGCCTTTCCTTTTGACTTCTTTTTTACCTTCAACTGACTGTGACAACGACATTAAAATTTGCCAATTTGACTTCCGACAATATGATGTAAGTGCAGTAGGGCAGTTCACATTTCAAAAATGTTCGAAAATTCCAACTCCCATATGTCTATTTGCATCATTTTGATAATATAGGAGTCCTGGCAAAATTTCAGGCAATTCGGTGGCCATTTAGGGTGGCGCGAAGTCAATTTATATTTATATGGAAATTTGTATGGGAAAAACTTAAAATTTATGCAAGTCTCCCTACGACTATCAAATCGTGATGAATTTAAATAAACATCCCCAACCTTCCTTTTTGGAATTTATTTAAGCTCAATCAGTGGGTAACTCATTAATTTTGATTTAAATTTCCACTGCTACGTTGAGGCTAATTACACTATTGTAGCCATTTATCCCATATTTACACTGTCAATAGAACCATCCAATCCACTCATAACTAATGTGTTATCCGGAGGTCTCATTTATATAGATTCCAAAAAGAGAGGTTGGGGATGTTTATTTGAATTCAACACGATTTGACAGTTGTAGGCAGGCTTGACTTCGCGCCACCCCTAAATGGCCACCGAATTGCCTGAAATTTTGCCAGGACTCCTATATTATCAAAATGATGCTAATAGACATATGGGAGTTGGAATTTTCGAACATTTTTGAAATGTGAACTGCCCTAAAGTGCAGCTTGTAGAAGTCTAGCCAGCGTTAACTGGAATTCGATCATCTTCATGAGTGTTCTGTTGATTATGCAGTCTGCAAGTTCTACGATGTAATTTTTTTACCACATTCTTCAGGAGCATGTGCCGCGAAAGAAAAGCCGTCGAACTCGCTTTACTCAGCCGTGGTGGAACAGCAATCTTCGCACTCTCAGGAACAGGTTATGCAATATGCGGAAGCGCTACTTCAAGCATCGATGTGATAAAAACATGCTAGTGCTTCAAATGTTGGAACGAGAATATTTGGATCTGCAAAAGAATGCTTTTCGTGAGTATATCGTCGGTTTGGAACGTAATGCTAACGTAGCCTCACACCTCGGGAATTTGGTCCGCGGATTTTCCCCATGCATTTTTACATATGCGATGTTTTCAGAATTCGGGCACGGAAAATCAAAATCCCGGCCCCATTTAAAAATGTACGGGTCCAAAATCCGGCGGAAAATTTTCCCGAGGTGTAAGGTAGCCTTTACGCCGCAAGAAATCCGATTCCGGCATATGCCTCTCATTGAAGTGTCGGTGGAAGACGTGTTTATGCGGTTTTCAGATTTAGATTCTACTTAGGGTCCTGGTCCGGATGGCATTCCACCATTATTTATCAAGCAATGCGCTGAAGCTTTGCCAGCATCTATAATCTTCAATCGCTCTTTCTCTATCGGAGAATTTCCAGAGCTATGGAAGGGCTTCAATCACTCCAATCCATACATCGGGCAGCTTATACGACGCTGGAAACTACCGTGGAATTTCGATTTTAAAGTGCCCACGATGCTTTGTAAAAAGCCGTAAGTTATTTCCGAGCACCAGCATGGGTTTGTGAAATGTCGGTCCACAACAACTAATGTGGTGTCTTTTGTGGATAATTTGAAGAATAAGATGGTAAAAATCCACAGGTCGACACGATTTGCATTGGTTTTTTCGAATGCATTTGATAAAGTACAGCATCACAACCAAACAGTGGATAACTGTTTGGTTGTGATCATACTTGACGACACGCTACGCTTATGTGAAAGTTCATGGCTGTTCAACGGGCGTTCCGCAAAGCAGCCATTTAGGGCCGCTTCTTCTAGTTCTATCCAGTTTTCCTCTTTCACCATAATGGCGGATGCTATAAATTTTTTGACAAGAACTGCTTCCAGACACTGAACTGGAATTCCCATCTAAGCAAACGATGATATCCTCGTTACCAATGACATCCATTGAGATTTTTACTTTAATATCAACAAGCAAATTTTGCGCAAGATTGATTTCATAATTCAAAATGTGCTAATTTTCTTTTTTAATTTCATATTCGAGATTGATGCTTATTATTCTATGAGTCGAACTGAAACTCAACAAAATTTCCACAGCTTTTCATATTTTTGATACCAAAACTATATATGCTGGCGGAAAGTTTCCCGAACTGGAGTAGGAACCCAACATTTTTTTACCTCTTCAAAATCAACGCCCTCAAATCTTTGTGTCCAGAATTTTGGCAATGATCAGCAGAATAACAAAATTTGTATTTCCATAACCCCAATGACGAACGAATGAATTCCGAAACGAATTGTAACCTTTTTACGACTGTTCCTTATGGAAACTACCCGTACATATAAGCAAAACATAAATCTGATAAAATTATTGTATTTACTGGGCACTAGAATGCAGTATATTTACACTTTTATCAAACTTGATAGCGTGACACTGACACCGATAAAATAACTTGATAGATAGACGACCTTACCCTTGAACCAAAGATTTTAATATACTATATTTGCTTGAACTTACCATTCAAACTTCTTCAAAATTAGCTCCTTCCAAGTCAGAAGAAGATTTAATTGAACACTGAACATCAATTTGATGTTTAGTGTTCAATTAAATCTAATTGATTTAATTTTAAAAATCATTAAAAATATTGGAATCGAATTTTTGAAATATAATTATAAACCAATCACTCCAACCAATATTTATTTTTCCCAATGGGGTTTGTGATCTGATCTGCACAGATACTTCTGCCTTTACCTATTTCCATTGCCATTACCTCATTACCATTTTCATTACCCCTAAAACCCCATAAAGAAACAAAATTTTGATAAGAGGCCAAACTGCTCGGCACGACGTAAAAAGACTGGATGGTTTTCGTAGGGAGCAGTAGCAAAAAAGTACCAATTCATTTCGGAATACGTTCACTTGTTTATTCCTCGATAATACACCATGTTTAAGCTGCTTCTTACTGTGACTTAAGGCAGATTTGCGAGGTCGAGGAGTTCATCAGTGGGGATATACGTGGAAGAACATAGAGGAGTTGTGGGTAAGTGTCGAGTTTAAGTGTAAGTGATCAATCTTGCGCAAATTTTGCTTGTTGATAGTAAAATAAACAACTCAATGGATGTCATTGGTAACGAGGATATCATCGTTTGCTTAGATAGGAATTCCAGTTCAGTGTCTGGAAGCAGTTCTTGTCAAAAAAATTATAGCATCCGCCATTATGGTGAAAGTGGAAAGCTGGATTCATAAACGATTTGTGTGAGCTAATACAGAACTGTGCTATCGTATTTAGACTGTTGTGCTATTCAACGTGACCTTGACGTGCTGCAAGAATGGTGCCAAATAAACGGCATGAAAATGAATGCCGGGAAAAGTAGGATGATTCGATCTTGTTTCCCATTGATGCTGGATTATACAATGGCATCATAAGCATTACAGCGTGAAAGTTCCATAATCGTGAAAGTGTTGTCATCGACAGTAAAGTGAACTTCAACGAACACATCCCCACTACCACCTCGAAAACTTTTGCGTTACTAGGGTTGACAAAAAGGATCGCTAAATCGTTTAACGACATTCACGTTCTCAAATCAGTATATTGCGCTATAATCCGAGCGTGCTAGAATACGCGGCACAAGTTTGAGCACCGTACCACCGGACGCAGGAGGAACGCATGCTTTAAAAAAACTTGCCGTGGAATGATCGGGTTAGGCTCCCCATACCGATGCGAGTTGACATCGACACGTGTATTTCTACAGAGGGTCTTCTGTTTTGACCTGGTGAGGAATGTGATTGACTGCGAAAACTTATTGAGACAAGTAAATTTTTACACTCCGCACCGTTCTCTACAACGCCATGCACTGCTCTACATCCCCTCTCGTCGCTCCTCATATGGCCATCACAATCCTCTACTTAGTTAAAAAAAAACCCTGAGGTGGGGAAGCCACGGTAAAAGCTGTGCATGCGCACCCCCTGAATGGCAATACTATCTGGGATAACCGAGGTTCTGTTTCCAGTCACGAGCCAACACAGTAACAACGAAGCAACTATAGTATTATGAATGAAATCTGAGTGAGTAACAAGTGGAAGCATAAGTACTAGAACGCCAGTGGCGCTGTAGTCATTTAAATTATTTTGCTAAATTATACCTCAACAACCTTCAATTATTGGCCATAATTTATACATCATGTTGTAGTGCATGTTTTGTTTCATCACCAACATCGGTTTGACACTTGTAGTACCAGTACTTTGGCTGTCAGGTCGAAGTGACCTAGATGTTAGTCACGCGAACAGGAGCGACATTAGCAATCTAATACTTATGCATCTACTGAGTAACACAACTATTAGAACGCTACAGGCACAGTTATCCCATACAGCTATTCTGCCTATGATCGCATATTTGTAACAATCGACAAAAGTAGGCATGGGAGAAATGAAACGATGAAGTTTGTAATATGCATAAGTATGCAAATCTCAATGATTTTCTGAAAATTCCCAAAAATTGCATAAACACTTTATCCAGTTGGAATCTTCGGTAGAAACATTTCCATTACTTGGTATTTGAATGCCATCTATTTTCGAATTTTTTTGTACAAAGCGCATGACGTACCGGCAATAAAGTTTTCCAGTGTTACGGTTATGCGGTCACTTTGCTTAATGTTACAAAACAACCTGGTAGTTTTTCGAGTTTTTTGGAACAAACTTTCTTGTTTCACCTGGTCAGCTGGAAGAACTAGCAATTTGGAGATGATTCATGAGCTTATCTCAAAATCGACAAAAATGCAAATGTTACAAATATGCGATCATGGGCAGTATTGTGTTCAGCATGGTTTAACCATAGTAACCAGGATTTCGCGTAGAGAGTTCGATCGTTAACCTCGAATGTCAAAGTTATTGTTTTGGTTTGCTTGTTCTCAAAAGTATGAAATACTACTGTGATGAAAAACGGGCTTGAACAAAACAGGTTGGACTTTTTTTCACAAATTTCGTATCAATTTGTCCATTTCGAAACATATGCTGTGCATATGCACAAAAATAAAGGCCTGAGCAGTGTTAAAAAATGTCATCTGTATCATCTGGAAAAACAGGCAGATAAGTGACCGCACAAAAATCCAAACATTCAACTCTACGGTAAAATCTGTATGCTAGCGAAACATGGTGTGTATCTGTGGGGAACACTCAACGGCTGCATGTGTTCATCAAAAGATGCCTGCGGTATATATTTAATTCGTGCCTGGTGACCTCACAACTGGATCTCGAACAAAGAGCTCCATCGTCGTTGTCACCAGAAGCCGATAGCAACAGAAATTGGGATCGTAAGTGAGGCTTGGTTGGCCTTATGTTACGTAGGGGCGGAAACGACTGGAACCCACGCAGCGGGACATTGCAGCATAGGCACACTTCTGCCTTTCTATATCGACGGTTTCGTGCAATACTGGCACAACTCAAAATTTTTCGTTTTTGATATTTTGATGGCAAATTGCGATAAATGGTATTAAGTTTAACCTGACAAAGACTCAGGTCAAAATGCACAATATATCAAAAGTTATGTGTATTTCAAAATTTGTCGATTTTTCCAAAAGTTCATAAATATCTATGAATGTATCGCTAAAACACACAAAACTAACTGTATCATGCAGAAATGTTCGAAAAAAATATATAACAAAAATGTATTATAAAACGTCGTTTCTGAAAATTTGCATATTTGGAGTTGGCCTGCATTGCACCATTGCACAACATATCGTGCAAAAACAAACTTTTTATAGGAATCCCGGAGACCCATAGTGTTATATTCTAACTTACAGGAGTGAACGTTTCGAGGACTGTCACCAGCTGTTAGAAAGATTTCGGCACGGTTTGCATCAAATTGAACACTACCAGCCGGTCGGATTTTTTCGAAACGTAGCAGGTGTTCTTCCATCGGATCCGTTTCGTTGTATTTCATAACGGTCAGTTGCTTCAGCAAGTAAGACTGACCAGAAATTCCTTTTTTCGCACGCACTTTCTGCAAAGTTGCTCAGATTGATTTCGGAGTGGAATTGCCCTTTATGTACTCCAGTTGCGAATCTGCGATCTTTTCCACCAACAGCAAAAACGACTTGCAACGATCATCTTGAAGTTTCTGCTCCACCAGTTTCGTTCCCTTCCCTCCACACGATCGACTAGCTGCCGCTGTTCCATCCGAAAACTCCAGATTGGAAAGATCTTTCCATCGAAAAGGTACGGATTCAGTTCCCTTTGAATTGCTTAACAAAATTTTCTACTTTCGTGATCGTAGATTGAAGGAAAGACAACTAGTTTCGACGACAGAATAATGTGAAATGAATTTTATTATCTTCTAAATAGCGCATGGCTACTTCGATTGTTTTGCCGATTCTTAACAATCGGCGTTTCCATCAGAAGGTCACTCTCAGGTCAAAGTTCTCGCTATTAAAGTTAATCTACGACAAACGCGACTCGAATAGTGACAAAAACTTTTGAAAAATCTCATGGTCTTGATGATCTGCATCTGTTGTTACTAGAGACCGAGATCACCTCTGCATCTCCACAGTTGTCACAGGATGGATTTATGCTAGTTGGATGGGGTAAGTAGTTGCACAGATCAGGATTCACCTTGGTAAGTGATGCGATCCATGCAACCTTAAAAGGATAAAATAAAACATGCCTTTAATAATTTTGATCAAGATATTAATGCTAACGTCGTCATTTATAATAACGAACTATTCAAAGAATTTATAAATACGGAATAGATAAGCATGCTTGAAACCGGACGTTTTTTTAGTTTTACTCTAATTATTAGAAAAAATGCAATGTGTATTATACGAATACAGTCAAACCTCCATGAGATTTTTACAGATGCTGTGGAAAACTGTAAAAAGACTTATGGATTTAAAACTAGAAAGTTATAATGAGACTTTCAACCAAATAGCCTGGAAATAGATGAACGAAATATTCTTGCTTTGTCGATTGAAAACCAGAAAACATTTTTTTTATAAATGGAATATACACAAAAAAAAGGAAATCAAAATATTAGGAATGTATCAAAAGAAGCGACCGATATTTTTATCTTTTGTTTTTAGTGACAGATGTTGTCAACAGGCTTATACGATCCGTCATATCCGTTCAAAAAAGTAACTGCATATGAGGTCGGTTTGAATCAGTTCCTTAAATTCTAGAATAAACAAATTATAGTTTAAAATGTATTTAAAAAAAACTTATTTGTTTAGATATGACAATAAAATGTTCATGGTGCCGATAGAAGCTGTGGTTACCCTATATGAGTAATCGATAAGCTTCAAACAAGTTACAGGTATACCTGTGTTCAGAAGAATAGCAGCAGAGACCGACTCCCATATAAAATATCCAACTCGGACAAGCCACCTGCTCCCCGACAAACACACATACACCAAGTATTAAACCCCTCAATCCACCTGCCAAAAAATCACACACCTAGTCAAACTGTTCAAAATAATAGCAGTTTCTGATTTGAAAATATCTGGAAAACAATAAATTGAAATTTTATCAGTTGTATGTAGGTGCTGAGTCACATTATGTAGTTGCGTGTTATATAAATAATACGAATAGTAGGACATGACATTTGGACTCCCAAGTAACATTTCATGTTTTATAACACTCTTGAAGCCCATGATTTACTCTTCAAGAGGGTTATAAAATCAGTATAAAACCAAAATGTTACTAGGGTTGGCCAGTATGTCATAATCCAAACAATCAGACTCAGAGGCCACTCGTTAGAAAAAAAATGACACTTTTAACATATCTGCAGTTCACATCCGATACGTTTCGATCTCAAACCTCAACTCAATCGGTCATTGGGGAGCAAATCATAGCATATCAAACCTGGCTACCCCGTACCAAAGACAGTCCCCGCCGCTAAATACACGATGGCGAGGCGACTCTGTCGCCGTTGATATAGAAGCGTAAGTGTCGCATCGACAATCGCTCAGCGACAGCAGCAGTTGCGCCACCCGTGTTTTGAGTAACAATAATGCAATCAAGCGATTTGTTTAATGTTCGCTGTCGAAAGTAAGAGGAAAAAAGGAAAAACTTATCTTTATAGTTTCCTACACTCGAACTTCGTGTATCAGGATCACTTCGGTCTTTCTACTCTTACACGAATCCAAGCACGAATCACACTATTGCATAAATAAATTACTAGATCCACTAACGCGCACTTCACCTTTATCATTCACATTTCAACCATTTGTAATACGGAAACCATTCAACATCCGAAAAAATGACGGGAGCAAAGTGGAGGAAAAAATAATCGCGTCAACTCGCGAGCGCGGCACACTTCGATCCTGTAGTACTCATCGAGCTCTTTAACAGAAAAAATGGAAAACATGTATGTTGTAATTTGGCGTTTACGTAACTTTCTCAAATTATGGCAGATTGGGATCGTGGGTACAAACCCCAACGAAGGAAGTGACTATCTCCAATGCAAGACTGCAAGCTTGAGTAGCGCAGGAAGCTTGTTTGTTGTGATTTCAACGCTAATCTGGTAACCGGATTGTAGATCCGAAAACTTGGAATACAAAAAAACTTCCTAACGCTGCTTCAAAATCGCTTTCAAGGAAGTTGTAAGTGGTTACTGATATTTCATGATCCTTATCGACAATTTGAACCAGATAAACCCGTCGAAAACATTGAACACATTGATCAGAAAACAAATATGGAAAAATGAAACAAAAAATTGAAAATTTATATAATTTCTGATTTTTGGGAGAAACAGTTCAACTCTGGCTGGATTGGATTCACTAACGTGTATGCTCTATGGAAGAATTTGCTGAATTGGCAGTGTATCGATCGAATTTTTGAACTTTTCATCCTATTGGATTTGTTTTAGTTGTCAAAAATTAACGAGTGCAATTAATTTGGCTATTAGGTCAAATTTTAGTAGCTACATACCAGCTAATAGGAACCAGACAGAACTGTTTCCCTTTTGTTAAAAGTTTTTCCACAACATAGGCCCTTCAATTTTATAATTATATTAAAATTGTTTATCATCAAATGGAATGTGTGCAATGTTCACAAAACTATGAATCTTAACTTTTGAGGACGCAATTTTTCTTTTCTTTAAAATTTATTCTACGACTAGGGTGACGTGAGAATTGTCGATTAAGTATTCTCGTTCGATCGAACTGCTACCCGTGATCACCCTACTCATAAAATAAGCCTTTTTTAATGTTGACTACATAATAATCAATTTAGATAAGCTATAATAATAATGCTAAACTAATCAAATACTTTAACTATATTTACATGAGACGAGCATAGATGTTTCTTTGTTTTACGTTGAATACTCGCATCGAGCGAATTTGTTTTATACACAACTTTAAGATAGAAGCTACTCCACGAGGCTGGACTGCAAATTCTTCACTGGTTCGATTTTTTGCACTATTCGATAGGAGAAAATATGACAATTATTCTGTAATAAATTTAACCGTAATTTTCCCTAATTCATTCCATAATGATATAGTTGTTTCTCCAACTTAGTTTCAAAAACTTACGCGCACTTATTATCTACTAAAAACAAGAGCAATATGATGAGAAATTGATTTTCTTCCACTTGTACCCTACCTACATCCCTAATATTCATCACATTTCTTCAGATCATTATTCTGAGCTCGTTCACCCTTTCTTACTTAAATTAATTATATAAAAATCATAAAAACGGACACAGGAACAACAAAACTGAAGTTGGTATTGAAAGTAAATTAAAATGAACTCACTTTTCTTCTTCACAAAGGAAACAACTTACAAGCTACGTCGAAAAGCCTAGAGTTAAATCCGTTGTGCCACAATCGCCAAACTGCCGGCCGCCACCACAGCAGCTATCGTCCCGGAGGACAACCACCGGGTTGTGGTCGCCCCGCTGTTGCCACCTTGCCTCTTGCCGGAAGCTCCGGAGCCACCGATGCTCGACAGACTGATGCTGCTTTCCGGCTTATCGATACTCCGGCTGCTGGCAACCTCCTCCCGGCTGTTTATTTCGTTGCTCATTTCCTCGTCCAGGCCGACCCGGTTACCGACACTTTCGAGCGGAGTGTCGGTAATGGGCACCGGATCGTTTGTGGTGGTCGCTTCCGTCGTGGACGTGGTGGTCGTTGTAGTTGTTGTCGTCGTCGTTGGCACCAGGGTACCATTTTCGATCCAGTAGATGGGACTGAATTCGATCTTGACGTCTTCCATGTCCTTGCTGAGCATCTGGAAAAGATGTGATAAGAAGCATTAGTTTTCCTTGATCGACAACTCGTAATAAGTTCTTGCATAAGTTCATTCTCCAGTGACTGATCACTGTTCGCACAGTGGCGGAAAATTACAACACGACGATGCAAAATTATACACTTACATATCCAGACAGCTTCCTCGACACCGGATCACTATTATCGTCGTAGTACGCCTTCAGGTTCGCATGGTAAGGAGCTTCCATTTCAGTATAGTTGCCCAGCAGCGTCACGTTGATGGCCGTTCCAGGTTGCAGTATCGTGTTGATGGCCTTGGTCTAAAAAGGATAAAATTGATAACCATAAAGGTGAGGTTATTATGTGGATATCACTCACCTCAAACTTCCTTTCCGTTAGTTCAACACCCCAGAAGATATCAACAGGCTGTTGCGTCCGGGGATCAATAACCTTAGTTGGCACGCCATTGCCAACGCCCAACTGCCGTCCGTAATAGGTCAATTTGGTGTAGTCGTACGTGATGACAGTTTCAGCCTGATTGGTGATGTCCTCCTCATTCGATAGGATGGTTGATCCTTAAAAAAAATATATTAATTTATTCAGTTCTTCTTTTGTACTGATGTTCCATGGGCAATATTACCTAGAATAGTGGTATTTTTCCTGATAACGGTACGCAGTTTGTTCAACTTGATATTTCGCAGTTCGTACTGTACAGGCTCAATTTCCACAAGTAGGTCTCCACTTTCATGTTCCTAAAAATCGAATTGAGAAAAAATAACAATATATTTGACCCATTCTTTTGCTACTAATTTATCTCACCACAGTTTCTGGCATTCCCGGAAGCGGAGCCCAAATTCTGCCACCGAGCTTCTCTAGTGGGTCGTAATTGCCCACAATGTAGGGGTGGTGATGGCCGTGGTGTACCAACTTATAGCGTGCCACATAGTAATCATCAACCTGCAAAAAAAAAACGAAAAAAAGGATGAAAGGGTTTGCAACAGTATTCATGTGGGCAGAGATAATTAATTTATCGCACCTAAATAAAATGGTTAACATTTTGACTTTTTCTTTCAACACAACAGAACGTAGAATTAAATTAAGCGAAAAATAGACATAACGTGTCCCATTTCCAAACCAAATGGCACTTTATCGCATGCGAAGAAGTCTTAATGGACGGCTGTTAAAGCTCAACGTGCCAAGTGTGCTCCATATCCGTGTGATTTTATTGTTACGACCGTCTATCTGTAGGCGTTCTATTGCAATTTGCACATTAGGTGGCTCAATAATATAGCTTTAAAATTCTCAACTGTCTTTCGATACATAGATAGGATACAATATGTTTAAGAACTGTTCAAGAATAATTCAATATTGTCACGTGATTACAATAACAGAAGAATTTTTAAGAAATAGGACTTAGGACCCGTATGACTTTCTGATTCTTTATGGACCTACTATACATTTTATTTCAGAATTCCAATATTTTTTTCAGAAAACACAAATTCCTAGACATTTTTGTCATTGCCAGAAGAAGTAGTACACAAAATCTAAACATTAACTTTAGCAAACCTTCCAAACTTAAGGTATGGTACTAATTACTGATTGCTTAGGGAAATTTGGGCACTCTATTGGAGTTTGCATGATAAATAATGTGTGGCAGTCAAATAGCACTTGCCGTTTACTATATAAATAAATATTCAATGACTTTGAAATTATCGAAATAGGCTTGAGATAAATAATCGAATAAACAACAATCGAAGCAGTCGTTGCTCTTGGATATCAGTCACATGGGCTGCACCGTCGAATGTAAAAGGTTTTCCTGGAGACTCTCGCTTGAATATTAACGGAATAAACTCCACAGATAAGTTCGTTGAAATTTCCACGAGAAGCTCGTTGGAATTTCCACGAGGACATCGTTTGTACATCCACTGAAAATACGTTGGAATTTGCGTGGAAATTTCGTTTGAATCTCTTCTGGAAATTCGTTTTAATTTGTACGGCAAACTCGTTTGAGTTTCCACAGGAAACGGATTTCCTGGAGACCCGGAGCCGGTAAAATTATGTCCTGTGTGCGTTCTCCCAGGTTCATCACCATACCGCCATCTTCGTTTGCCACATCGCCATTCAGGTGTTCTTCGTAGTGCTGCCACCACCTTTGGATCACCTCAAGCTCGTTCGTAAGAAGGTTCCCGTTTATGTCAAGTTGTGGCACGGGGCGCTTACGTAAACGCGGTTTAACTTCTCATAGAACTTTCGTGTGTACAGTTGCTCCGTCTCTTCACGGTCTCGATCTTTCCGCTGGCGCTCTTTCCTCCGGAAATCGAGTTTTATCTGTTCCGTCTGTTCGTGCCGCGTGCGGTGTTGCAGCAATCTCGCCCATGCTGCATTCTTCTCCTCAACTAACTGCTCACATTCGCCGTTATACCGTGACATGCCCTATTACCGTGGGGTTAAGGACGTGTCCACAATAAATTCGCTTTATAAAATTCAATTTGTAACAATCATCCTTGAAAACTATGTCGCTTTAATCAATATTAAATACATTTGAAGGGAAAAATATGTTTTGTACTTAAACTCATAAAAAAATGAAGAAAATAGTATTCGACATTTGACTTATGAATATGCCTAATACCGCGTACATTCCGAAGAAGATTCCAAATACCGCGCAGAAAATTGCCTAATACCGTGCCCTATCAAACAAGCTCAAATGATGAGCTTAAGAGCACATTAACAATAAAGTATGTAAATAATTGAATCATATACAAATTTCAATTAAATTATTAGGTCATACATACTAAAAAACGTCATAAAAATTTACTATTTTACACAGATACCTACTGGGAAAAGAATCTTTTCCTTGAGAAGTTAGCAATTTCTCAATATTGACGGTTTAAAAGCGTTTATTAATTTTTCAAATAATTTACTTCACATTTATTTAGGTTTTAGATAGATGATATCCAATCGAGTGTCTAAATAGATTTGAAGACAATGGGAGGATTTGTATATTCAGATGAAAAATACTCTACCTTCATTTCTAAAGGAAACTGCACAGGAAAAATATTTACGTCTATAGTCTGTGGTAAATATCGCATAAATGATATTGTATTCGTATGTGCTGAACGACACAATAAAGATGATTTATATGTTCATTAGATGTATACCATCTTCAAGTCTTCCAACAGAAGTTTCTCTTTGGGGAAGTATTGGAATAATACATATTGCAATATGTAATTCATCTGAATGATGCTTCCCTTGTAAACCTACACATAAAATGTCGTAGATATTTAATATGAATATTTCAATACCTATACGATATTGTCTAGTGGTATATGTATTCAATGTGATGATATAGTTTTAATTTTCTGAGTATCAACTTCACGGTATAGCTTAGTCACGGTATTAGGCACTACTGGCTAAGAAGATGGCCTAATACCGCGACAATTGTTTTGATCAATAAAAATGCAAAAACAAGAAATTTAAATACCATTTCAGTACCCAGCTCATTTTTTATAGCTGTAAAACTGGGCTTAATGAGATATTGGAAGTAAATATCATTGAAAAATCAAGTTACAAGACTTGGAAATATAACCATAACTTTAAGCGTTTTGCTAAGCGGATACAAATTTTGGCTGTTCGAGCCATACATTTTCGCGTTTATTTTTTAGCGCCTAATTTACGTCACAAATATCCACAATAATAATTCGCTAACATTTTCTGATATATATTTGTGTATTTCACCAAATAATGTGATGTGTATGACAGACAGTACCTCTATATTCATCAATTTGGATAAAATCCACGGTATTAGGCAATGCGCGGAATTAGGGCAGGTCACGGTACCAGTCGTTTCTCTGATCCGGAGCCACCGTGCCTAGTGCAGCGGTTGCGGTGCTTCCAATGGCGAATCTTCAAGAGATGCTGCGCCTAGCTGCTCTTCCATTGGGAGTGCCACTTCCAGCTGCTGCGCGTAGTCTTGGGCTAGTCTACGTGTATTGAACACAGTCGAGAATTTTGAGCGCTGACATAGGGTATGATGGGGCAAGATGGGTCGCCTGAGGCGAACTTTCATTATATTACTAAAAATGTTTAAATTTTAGATTACTCGACGAGATTACACGTTTTATAAAAAGTGTGTTTCACATAAGAAACAATGTTGAAAAATATTTTATCTTGCCATACTCTACGTTCGTGATGTCGGAGAAGAATTTACCGTCATTGCAGAACGTGGTCGATTTGGTTTTTCGTTTCTTGATTAGGTTAATTTCATGTGGCCCTGTGGATATTCCTGCGGACTACCATTCCGCGGGAGGCTGCAAAGTTTATGCATCGTTGGCCGTTGTCGTTCGATACGGTATGCAGACTATTCGGTCAGATAATCGGTCTATACATTTCCTCCCTTCCTACCTGAGCGTTCATGTTGCCGATGACGATTTTGACGTCCCGCAGTGTCCATAGAACGCTTCTTCCTCGTCTTCGGGTCTCCCTTCGTGTGGGCAGTGCACGTTGATGATGCTATAGTTGAAGAAACGCCCTTTTATCCTCAGCTTGCACATCCTTGCGTTGATTGGCTGCCACCCAATCACGCGTCGGCGTATCTTACCCAGCACTACGAAGCCGGTTCCCAGATCATTGGTGGTGCCACAGCTTTGGTAGAAGGTAGCTGCTCGATGCCCGCCTTTCCCCACTTTCTGACCTGTCCAGCAGATTTCCTGCAGCGCTACGACGTCGAAGTTGCGGGGATGTAATTCATCGTAGATTATCCTGCGAAGCCTAGCGACTTGCAGTTCCATGTTCCGAGCTTCTAATCGTGATTCTTTATTCGTCGCCTAGGTATTTGCCGATTGTATAGAGTCGTATTATCTTCTATGTCGTTCGTAATGGTTGTTTTTAAAGGCGGCTTATTGGGCCTGCGCAAACCTCCTGTCTCGTCGGAGGGCCGTCGTGTCAGGTCTGTTTAGCGTCCCACCTAACACCAGGACTTGGGCTTGTAATGGCGGATGTGTACAGTTCCAAAAAAAATCATAGATACATTGTTTTGATTGTTGCATATTTATTCTAAAACTTTATATTGTACATAATATGCATGGTAATCGGTAAATCGAAAACGTTTGAATTCTGCCCATCCCAACCAGCACAGTGTATAAAGGGCTGTTGGACAAAGTTTGAAAAGGACATCGAATAGATAAATTTTGAAAATCTTATTGTAATCTATCTGTTCGAGACAAAATGATGAATAAGATATTTAAAATATGCTTCTGAACAAATATCCACGTAAACCTCCTTCTAAGTGTCTCGAAAGCCTACTTCCATGCAGCTCGAAAGTCCCAAGAGGCTCCGAAGTCTCCTTTCAAACAGACATCATGCACGCGTACAAAAAAGGATGGGATTGAGCAACGACTGCTACGCGCACATACAATTTAGCGCGCGCGAGTCTCACGAAGCTTGTGTACCTCACATTAACACTGGTGAGTCCTTTGCAAACAACAGCGGAGGTGCGTAAAACAGCTTGGGCGGGAAATTTTCATTCAACAATATCGTCGCCTAAGTAACGCCAGCTATTCATTCCTAGCGCATGAGATGAGTCTCATGAGACGTACATTGAGACACCTTCACTCAGTTATTTTATGCGCGCGCTAGTTTCTCTCGTCGCACTCCATCTGAGCTACGTGAGCTTTTGTAACTCATGGCACACTGTCTCATCCATGTATACACGAGAATTAAGAGACTCTGCTTTCAGAAGGCTCCGAAGCCTCCTTTCAAGATGATCGGAAGCATTCTTTCACAATACTCAGAAACCTCCTTCCAAAAGGCACGGAGCCCTCCATTCAAGAGGCTTGGAAACCTCCTTTCAAGAGGCTCGGGAGCCTTATTTCAAGAGGCTCGGGAGCCTCCTTTCAAGAAGCTCTGGAGCCTCCTTTCAAGAATCTCTGGAGCCTCCTTTCAAGAGGCTCGGGAGCCTACTTTCAAGAGGCTCAGAAGCCTCCTTGCAAGAGGCTCAGGAAGCCTCATTTCAAGAGGCTCAGGAAGCCTCCTTTCAAGAGGCTCAGGAAGCCTCCTTTCAAGAGGCTCAGGAAGCCTCCTTTCAAGAGGCCTGGAAGCCTCCTTTCAAGAGGCTCGGAAGCCTCCTTTCAAGAGGCTCAGAAGCCTCCTTTCAAGAGGCTCAGAAGCCTCCTTTCAAGAGACTCAGAAGCCTCCTTTCAAGAGACTCAGGAAGCCTCCTTTCAAGAGGCTCCAGCCTCCTTTCAAGAGGCTCAGAAGCCTCCTTTCAAGAGGCTCAGAGCCTCCTTTCAAGAGGCTCAGAGCCTCCTTTCAAGAGGCTCAGAAGCCTCCTTTCAAGAGGCTCAGAAGCCTCCTTTCAAGAGGCTCAGAAGCCTCCTTTCAAGAGGCTCAGAAGCCTCCTTTCAAGAGGCTCAAGCCTCCTTTCAAGAGGCTCAGAAGCCTCCTTTCAAGAGGCTCTGGAAGCCTCCTTTCAAGAGGCTCAGAGCCTCCTTTCAAGAGGCTCAGAAGCCTCCTTTCAAGAGGCTCAGAGCCTCCTTTCAAGAGGCTGGAAGCCTCCTTTCAAGAGGCTCGGAAGCCTCCTTTCAAGAGGCTCAGAAGCCTCCTTTCAAGAGGCTCAGAAGCCTCCTTTCAAGAGGCTCAGAAGCCTCCTTTCAAGAGGCTCAGAAGCCTCCTTTCAAGAGGCTCAGAAGCCTCCTTTCAAGAGGCTCAGAAGCCTCCTTTCAAGAGGCTCAGGAAGCCTCCTTTCAAGAGGCTCAAGCCTCCTTTCAAGAGGCCTCGGAAGCCTCCTTTCAAGAGGCTCGGAAGCCTCCTTTCAAGAGGCTCAGAAGCCTCCTTTCAAGAGGCTCAGAAGCCTCCTTTCAAGAGGCTCAGAAGCCTCCTTTCAAGAGGCTCAGAAGCCTCCTTTCAAGAGGCTCAGGAAGCCTCCTTTCAAGAGGCTCAGAAGCCTCCTTTCAAGAGGCCCGGAAGCCTCCTTTCAAGAGGCTCAGAAGCCTCCTTTCAAGAGGCTCAGAAGCCTCCTTTCAAGAGGCTCAGAAGCCTCCTTTCAAGAGGCTCAGGCCTCCTTTCAAGAGCTCAGGAAGCCTCCTTTCAAGAGGCTCAGAGCCTCCTTTCAAGAGGCCCGGAAGCCTCCTTTCAAGAGGCTCAGGAAGCCTCCTTTCAAGAGGCTCAAGCCTCCTTTCAAGAGCTCAGGAAGCCTCCTTTCAAGAGGCTCAGAAGCCTCCTTTCAAGAGGCTCAGAAGCCTCCTTTCAAGAGGCTCAGAAGCCTCCTTTCAAGAGGCTCAGAAGCCTCCTTTCAAGAGGCTCAGAAGCCTCCTTTCAAGAGGCTCAGGCCTCCTTTCAAGAGGCTCAGAGCCTCCTTTCAAGAGGCTCAGAAGCCTCCTTTCAAGAGGCTCAGAAGCCTCCTTTCAAGAGGCTCAGAAGCCTCCTTTCAAGAGGCTCAGGCCTCCTTTCAAGAGGCTCAGAAGCCTCCTTTCAAGAGGCTCAGAAGCCTCCTTTCAAGAGGCTCAGAAGCCTCCTTTCAAGAGGCTCAGAAGCCTCCTTTCAAGAGGCTCAGAAGCCTCCTTTCAAGAGGCTCAGAAGCCTCCTTTCAAGAGGCTCAGAAGCCTCCTTTCAAGAGGCTCAGAAGCCTCCTTTCAAGAGGCTCAGAGCCTCCTTTCAAGAGGCTCAGAAGCCTCCTTTCAAGAGGCTCGGAAGCCTCCTTTCAAGAGGCTCAGGAAGCCTCCTTTCAAGAGGCTCAGAAGCATCCTTTCAAGAGGCTCAGGCCTCCTTTCAAGAGGCTCGGAAGCCTCCTTTCAAGAGGCTCAGGCCTCCTTTCAAGAGGCTCAAGCCTCCTTTCAAGAGGCTCAGGAAGCCTCCTTTCAAGAGGCTCAGAAGCCTCCTTTCAAGAGGCTCAGAAGCCTCCTTTCAAGAGGCTCGGAAGCCTCCTTTCAAGAGGCTCAGAAGCCTCCTCTCAAGGGGCTCGGAGGCCTCCTTTCAAGAGGCCCAGAAGCTGCCTTCAAGAGGCTCGGAAGCCTCCTTTCAAGAGGCTCGGAAGCCTCCTTTCAAGAGGCTCGGAAGCCTCCTTTCATGAGGCTCAGAAGCCTCCTTTCAAGAGGCTCGGAAGCCTCCTTTCAAGAGACTCGGAAGCCTCCGTTCAAGAAACACGGGGTCCTCCTTTCAAGAGGCTCAGGCCTCCTTTCAAGAGGCTCAGGAAGCCTCCTTTCAAGAGGCTCAGAGCCTCCTTTCAAGAGGCTCAGAAGCCTCCTTTCAAGAGGCTCAGAAGCCTCCTTTCAAGAGGCTCAGGCCTCCTTTCAAGAGGCTCAGAAGCCTCCTTTCAAGAGGCTCAGGAAGCCTCCTTTCAAGAGGCTCAGAAGCCTCCTTTCAAGAGGCTCAGGAAGCCTCCTTTCAAGAGGCTCAGAAGCCTCCTTTCAAGAGGCCTGGAAGCCTCCTTCAAGAGGCTCAGAGCCTCCTTTCAAGAGGCTCAGGAAGCCTCCTTTCAAGAGGCTCGGAAGCCTCCTTTCAAGAGGCTCAGGCCTCCTTTCAAGAGGCTCAGAAGCCTCCTTTCAAGAGGCTCAGGAAGCCTCCTTTCAAGAGGCTCAAGCCTCCTTTCAAGAGGCTCAGAAGCCTCTTTTCAAGAGGCTCAAAAGCCTCTTTTCAAGTAGCTCAGAAGCTTCCTTTCAAAAGGCGCAGAAGCCGTCTTTGAAGAGGCTCGGAAGTATCCTTTCAAGAGGCTCGGAAGTCTCCTTTTAAAAGGCTCGAAAGCCTAGTTTTGAGAGGCTCAGAAGCCTACTTTCAAGAGACTCGGAAGCCTATTTTCAAGAGGCTCGGAAGCCTATTTTCA
This sequence comes from Armigeres subalbatus, assembly GCF_024139115.2. NCBI lineage: Eukaryota > Metazoa > Arthropoda > Insecta > Diptera > Culicidae > Armigeres > Armigeres subalbatus. The sequence goes on along the minus strand of NC_085141.1, from coordinate 352,703,319 downwards.
AGATGCTCAGAAGCCTATTTTCAAGAGGCTCGTAAGCCTCATTTCAAGAGGCTCGGAAGCCTTCTTTCAAGAGGCTCAGAAGCCTCCTTTCAAGAGGCTCAAGCCTCCTTTCAAGAGGCTCAGAAGCCTCCTTTCAAGAGGCTCAGGAAGCCTCCTTTCAAGAGGCTCAAGCCTCCTTTCAAGAGGCTCAGAAGCCTCCTTTCAAGAGGCTCAGAGCCTCCCTTTCAAGAGGCTCAGGAAGCCTCCTTTCAAGAGGCTCAAGCCTCCTTTCAAGAGGCTCAGAAGCCTCCTTTCAAGAGGCTCAGAGCCTCCTTTCAAGAGGCTCGGAAGCCTCCTTTCAAGAGGCCTCAGAAGCCTCCTTTCAAGAGGCTCAGGAAGCCTCCTTTCAAGAGGCTCAGGCCTCCTTTCAAGAGGCTCGGAAGCCTCCTTTCAAGAGGCTCAGAAGCCTCCTTTCAAGAGGCTCAGAAGCCTCCTTTCAAGAGGCTCAGAAGCCTCCTTTCAAGAGGCCTCAGCCTCCTTTCAAGAGGCTCAGAAGCCTCCTTTCAAGAGGCTCAGAGCCTCCTTTCAAGAGGCTCAGAGCCTCCTTCAAGAGGCTCGGAAGCCTCCTTTCAAGAGGCTCAGAGCCTCCTTTCAAGAGGCTCAGAAGCCTCCTTTCAAGAGGCTCAGGCCTCCTTTCAAGAGGCTCAGAAGCCTCCTTTCAAGAGGCCTGGAAGCCTCCTTTCAAGAGGCTCAGAAGCCTCCTTTCAAGAGGCTCAGAAGCCTCCTTTCAAGAGGCTCAGAAGCCTCCTTTCAAGAGGCTCAGAAGCCTCCTTTCAAGAGGCTCAGAAGCCTCCTTTCAAGAGGCTCAGAAGCCTCCTTTCAAGAGGCTCAGAAGCCTCCTTTCAAGAGGCTCGGAAGCCTCCTTTCAAGAGGCTCGGAAGCCTCCTTTCAAGAGGCTCGGAAGCCTCCTTTCAAGAGGCTCGGAAGCCTCCTTTGAAGAGGCTCGGAAGCCTCCTTTCAAGAGGCTCGGAAGCTTCCTTTCAAGAGGCTCGGAAGCCTCCTTTCACAATACTCAGAAGCCTCCTTCCAAAAGGCGCGGAGGCCTCCATTCAAGAGGCTTGGAAATCTCCTCTCAAGAGGCTCGTGAACCTCCTTCTAAGTGTTTCGAAAGCTTACTTCCATGCAGCTCGAAAGTGCCAAGAAACTCCGAAGTCTCCTTAAAAAAAACGAAACCTTCTTTCAAGAAGCTCGGAAACCTTCTTTCAAAAGACTCCGAAGCCTCCTTTAGAGAGGCTCGGAAGCCTTCTTTAAAGAGGCTCGGAAGCCTCCTTTCAAGAGGCTCGGAAGCCTCCTTTCAAGAGGCTCGGAAGCCTCCTTTCAAGAGGCTCGGAAGCCTCCTTTCGAGAGGTTCGGAAGCCTCCTTTCAAGAGGCTCGAAGCCTCCTTTCAAGAGGCTCAGGAAGCCTCCTTTCAAGAGGCTCAGGCCTCCTTTCAAGAGGCTCGGAAGCCTCCTTTCAAGAGGCTCAGAAGCCTCCTTTCAAGAGGCTCAGGAAGCCTCCTTTCAAGAGGCTCAGGAAGCCTCCTTTCAAGAGGCTCAGAAGCCTCCTTTCAAGAGGCTCAGGCCTCCTTTCAAGAGGCTCAGAAGCCTCCTTTCAAGAGGCTCAGAGCCTCCTTTCAAGAGGCTCAGAAGCCTCCTTTCAAGAGGCTCAGAAGCCTCCTTTCAAGAGGCTCGGAAGCCTCCTTTCAAGAGGCTCAGAAGCCTCCTTTCAAGAGGCTCAGAGCCTCCTTTCAAGAGGCTCAGAGCCTCCTTTCAAGAGGCTCAGGAAAGCCTCCTTTCAAGAGGCTCAGAAGCCTCCTTTCAAGAGGCTCAGAGCCTCCTTTCAAGAGGCTCAGGAAGCCTCCTTTCAAGAGGCTCAGGCCTCCTTTCAAGAGGCTCGGAAGCCTCCTTTCAAGAGGCTCGGAAGCCTCCTTTCAAGAGGCTCGGAAGCCTCCTTTCAAGAGCCTCGGAAGCTTCCTTTCAAGAGGCTCGGAAGCTTCCTTTCAAGAGGCTCGGAAGCCTCCTTTCAAGAGGCTCTGAAGCCTCTTTCCTAGAGACTCGGAAGCCTCCTTTCAAGAGGCTCATGAACCTCCTTTCAAAAGGCTCAGAAGCCTCCTTTCAAGAGGCTCAGATGCCTCCTTCCAAGAGGCTCAGATGCCTCCTTCCAAGAGGCTCAGAAGCCTCCTTTCAAGAGGCCTGGAAGCCTCCTTTCAAGAGGCTCAGAAGCGTCCTTTCAAGAGGCTCAGAAGCCTCCTTTCAAGAGCTCAGGAAGCCTCCTTTCAAGAGGCTCAGAAGCCTCCTTTCAAGAGGCTCAGAAGCCTCCTTTCAAGAGGCTCGGAAGCCTCCTTTCAAGAGGCTCAGAAGCCTCCTTTCAAGAGGCTCAGAAGCCTCCTTTCAAGAGGCTCAGAAGCCTCCTTTCAAGAGGCTCGAAGCCTCCTTTCAAGAGGCCTCAAGCCTCCTTTCAAGAGGCTCAGAAGCCTCCTTTCAAGAGGCTCAGAAGCCTCCTTTCAAGAGGCCTGGAAGCCTCCTTTCAAGAGGCTCAGAAGCCTCCTTTCAAGAGGCTCAGAAGCCTCCTTTCAAGAGGCTCGAAGCCTCCTTTCAAGAGGCTCAGAGCCTCCTTTCAAGAGGCTCGGAAGCCTCCTTTCAAGAGGCTCGGAAGCCTCCTTTCAAGAGGCTCGGAAGCCTCCTTTCAAGAGGCTCGGAAGCCTCCTTTCAAGAGGCTCGGAAGCCTCCTTTCACGCAGAGAAAATCTACCTTTTTGAACTAAAAAATAAAATTATTGAAATATTTTTTAAACTCAAATATTTTATTTTTAAAATCAAAACTGAAATATAATGAATTCAAAAATTTTAATTGTTGTTTCTACTGCAATCCAGTACAAATAATACAGTATATTATAAACTAGTTTGTGAAGTAAATATTTGAAAAAATTACAAATATAATTATTGTAGTAATTAAAATCGCATGTAAATAAAATAATTGATAATCACGAGCAATTTAATATAACATTCAAAATAAATGTTTGATTACAATATTTATTTATTTTTAATTTAAGAAAAATATTGTTGAAAGCAAAAAATTTTCTTTTTGGTTTAAAAATATTTTTTGTACAAACAAAACAAAAAATTGTAAATTCAACAATTTTTATTTTGAGTGCTGTTTTGGAACATTGTAGAAACAACAATATTTTTCGTCTAATCAAATCAGTTTTTTTGTTGAATTCAACGAATAAAATTATTAGCCGGGGAACAATAATTATTTTTGTTGTTTTTATACATAATATCATTGAGTTTAAAAAACATTTCTCTGCGTGTTCAAGAGGCTCGGAAGCCTCCTTTCAAGAGGCTCAGAAGCCTCCTTTCAAGAGGCTCGGAAGCCTCCTTTCAAGAGGCTCGGAAGCCTCCTTTCAAGAGGCTCGGAAGCCTCCTTTCAAGAGGCTCGGAAGCCTCCTTTCAAGAGGCTCGGAAGCCTCCTTTCAAGAGGCTCGGAAGCCACCTTTCAAGAGGCTCGGAAGCCTCCTTTCAAGAGGCTCGTAAATCTCCTTCTAAGTGTCTCGAAAGCCTACTTCCATGCAGCTCGAAAGTCCCAAGAGGCTCCGAAGTCTCCTTTCAAAAGGCTCCGAAGCATCGTTACAAGAGGCTCGGAAGCTTTCTTTCAAGATGCTCGGAAGCATTTTTTCACAATGCTCAGAAGCCTCCTTCCAAAAGGCCCAGAGGCCTCAATTCAAGAGGCTCGGAAATCTCCATTTAAGAAGCTTGGAAACATCCTCTCAAAAGGCTCGTGAAGCTCCTTCTAAGTGTCTCGAAAGCTTACTTCCATGCAGCTCGAAAGTCCCAAGAAACTCTGAAGTCTCCTTTCAAGAAGCTCAGAAACCTTCTTTCAAGAGGCCTCCTTTCAAGAGGCTCGGATGTTTCCATTCAAAAGGCTCGGAAGCCTCCTTCCAAGAGGCTCAGAAGCCCCCTTACGCTCATTTGCATTTATAGCCGAAAATAAGCGGTACCTCAATGAATGCAAAAGCTCGAAGGGGTACCTCTCAAGGAAAAGGTTGAGAACCGCTGGTCTAGTTAATCCGAAATTCCAGTAACCAGGTAATCCAAATCTGTTAAATAGGAGGATGTAGAGGAGGAGTTTCTAAATCAGACGAGTTTCGACGAGTTTCATAAATCATTTAGAATCCATTCTAAAGCCAACCAAACCTAAATTTTGATCTTGATTTTCTAACAGAATCAATAATGCTGTTAAACAAACTCATCGGTGGTCACAATTTCTCCCCGCACACGTCTCTCTACCAAACTGCTCATGATCTCATGTTTGCAACATTTGCTTGCTTCTAGATTTTGGGTTAGGGCTAAGAATCATCTACAAATAGTTAGTTCTTTCTGCTGATTGAGTTAAATGAGAAAGTTTGTTCTAGAAATCCCGAAAAAAAACTCCCAAGTTGTTTCGCAACATTCAGCGAAATGACCGCATAACTGCGAAATTACCGCATACTGGAAAATTCTGTTGCCGGTATGCCGTGTTTCTCAAACAAAAACAATCACAATTAATTTGCACTCAAAAAAGTATTTGTAGCTTTACTCAATGCTTCATCAAGATGTAAGTTCCAATTTAGCTTACTGTCAAGTCTAACTCCAAGATTCTTGACTGAGTTTGAAAGTTTCAAATCTGCTCCTTTCAATTTCAAAGTAGGAAAAGAATGATTTCTTCTCCTTGTAAACGCTACCATTATGGCATTTGAAGGATTTATGTTTAATCCTTTTTCACACCACAATGTGATGAAATTTAGGGCAATTTGCAATCGGTTAGAAATAACACAGTCATATTTTCCTCTCACTATTATAACTATATCATCCGCGAAGCCAATTATTTCGAAGCCTCGAGCATCCAGTTGTTTAAGAAGATCATCAACGATTAAAGACCACAAAACGCTTAAAGACCTCTAATTAGAGGTGATAGTACTCCTCCTTGGGGACACCCTTTTACTGCTCTTACACTAATTGATGAGATTCCAAGGTCGGTTGATATTTCTCATTTTGATAACATCTCGCCATTCCAATCAACAATACAAACATCGAAACCTCGTTTCAACATAGCATTCATTATTGAACTGTGAGATGTGTTATCAAATGCTCCTTCAATGTAAATGAATGCTGCAAGTGAGATTTCTTTTGCTTGAAAAGATCTTTCCAACTTTGTAACTAGCTTGTGAAGCGCTGTTATTGAAGATTTGCCCTCCTAATACCACACACTTAAACAGCATCACCTTAAACGTTCTATTTATCCCATGCCTGTGTCGATTGCAGTGTTGGTAAAAACTCAAATCTCATCCACGATTCAAATCAAGCGCGAGGCAAACCACATCCGACTCATGGCCCAAAGAATCGTCCATGATTTGACTCGCGATTTGCATCATTGCGTGTTCTTCTTCGTTAAATTCATCGGAATAACTTTCTTTGCTTAAAGCAATGGATAATAAATCCATACGTAAACATAAAATACGCTTCGATTGGGTTTTGACATTTTTTGGAGCGAAATCATTTTTCGGCGAATAAGCGAAACGAAGCGATTCTGCGTGAAAAACTCATGCGCGATTTTTTTTTATGTCTTTATTATCGAGACTTTCAGTCCAAGGCTGGCTCGTCTCGTACCATGCGCGATGCTCTCCATGCAGAATCGCAAGCGAGTCAGCTCGCGCATGAGGGTTCGGTGAGTGAGATTTGAGCATGATTCTACACTAACACTGGTCGATTGTTGCAAATATGCGATCATAGGCGGTGCCTGTGTATGTGTAGACTAGACTAGAGAAGAGTTGGCAAGCTACAAAGAAAAAGTTACGAGAACAATATAAGACATTTACATATTTTAAGAATTCTAATCATATATTTTTATTGACAAAAGTTCTATATTATCGAATAAATCTCCATATGTTTACCCAACCCACAAACACAAATTTTCCTTCCTGAGACATCTGGTCGGGGTTCAGCCAAATCACACCAAGCGCCAATGTAAAATTACCCATTTTCTTGCACAAGTTTTCGTGTAGCAGCTCCAATTGATCACAAAGCATATTGGATATCCTTTTACCCTATAACTGAGGATATCCAACAACAAATGTATGAATGAATTGATATAATTTTTTTTTACTAATTTTATTTGTTAATTATCTAATACATGGGGCCCTCCTTAGCCGTGCGGTAAGACGCGCGGCTACAAAGCAAGACCATTCTGAGGGTGACTGGGTTCGATTCCCGGTGCCGATCTCGGCAATTTTCGGATTGGAAATTGTCTCGACTTTTCTGGGCATAAAAGTATCATCGTGTTAGCCTCATGATATACGAATGCAAAAATGGTAACCTGGCTTAGAAACCTCGCAGTTAATAACTGTGGAAGTGCTTAATGAACACTAAGCTGCGAGGCGGCTCTGTCCCAGTGTGGGGATGTAATGCCAATAAGAAGAAGAAGAAGACATGCACTCATCTCTTAGACTAGGTGCTCCGTGTTTCCTAACACTATCATCCTTATTTGCTATGTTACATTTTTTGTTGTTATTAATACATTTCAATTGCCTCTGGCAGTTATGTAGGAATGTAGGAATTACAATGTTTTAAACTTAAATTAAACCCTAATTTATACTAAGGGTACAAGGAGCTGATCGTTGCAATAGAAGATTTTAACAATTTTCGTCTTAAATTGGAAATTATTTTATTGGACATTTGTTGCAATGTCTCAATATTAGAAATTCTATTAAGTTCATTGGTACTGTGGCAACTTCAGAATCATTTTCAAAATTTTATTTTGAATCCTGGAGTGCCTTCTATCTGGTATTGCAGCAACTAGTCCATATTGGCACAGCATACAACATGGCTGGTCCAAAAAAAATTTTTTGTATATCAAAAGTTTGTTCTTAAGACAAAGTTTTGATTTCTTTTTTAAAAGTGGATATAGACACTTAATATATTTGTTACATTTGGCTCGAAGGCCTTCAGTGTGATCTTTAAAAGTTAATTTTTGGTCCAGCAGAAGTCCTAAATATTTGGCTTTGCTAGACCAATTAATTGGAACTCCCTGCATAGTGACAGTATGTCTGCTAGTAGGTTTCAAATAAGAAGGCTTATGTGGAAAAATTATAAGCTGAGTTTAGGAAGCATTCGGGGAAATTTTCCATTTTTGCAAGTAAGTGGAGAAAATATTCAAACTTTTTTGCAATGTACTACAAATGACACGAAGGCTTCGCCCTTTGGCTGAGAGACCTGTGTCATCTGCAAACAAAGACACCCTGGTGGTAAATCAGGTAAGTCAGAAGTAAAAATGTTATACAATATGGGCTCCAGTATGCTGCCTTGGGGAACACCAGCTCTTACAGGTAATCTATTAGATTTAGAATTCTGATAGTTTACCTGCAGTGAGCGATCTGATAAATAATTTTGGATCACTTTAATAATGTTCAGAGGAAAATTGAAAATTCATCAATTTTACAATCAAACCTTCATGCCAAACACTGTCAAATGCTTTCTCTATATCAAGAAGAGCAACTCTAGTCGAATATCCTTCAGATTTGTTGAGTCGAATTAAATTCGTTACTCTTAATAACTGATGGGTGGTTGAATGCCCATGGCGAAAACCAAATTGCTCATCAGCAAAAATAGAATTGTCATTAATATGAATCATCATTCTATTTAAAATAATCTTTTCAAACAGTTTGCTTATTGAAGAAAGCAAACTAATTGGTCGATAACTAGAAGCCTCAGCTGGATTTTTGTCCTGCTTTCGAATAGCTCTGGCATTTTTCCATTTATCTGGAAAGTATGCCAATTGAAAACATTTGTTAAATAAATTAACCAAAAAGGATAAAGAGCTCTCAGGAAGTTTTTTGATAAGTATGTAGAAAATACCAAAATACCAAGCACCGGATGATGTGCTTTCATATTTTTAAATTTTCTAGTAATAGATCAAACTTCATCCAAATTAGTTTCCAACGAAGGGTCAAAAACATTCTCTTGATTGAAGCTTCGTGTAACCTGATCCTCAATTGGACTAGTGAGACCTAGACTAAAACTATGGGAACTCTCGAACTGCTGAGCAAGTTTTTGAGCCTTTTCCCAATCTGTTAATAAAATTTCATTTCCCTCTTAAAGCACTGGAATTGGCTTTTGAAGTTTTTTAAGAATTTTCCTTATTTTCCAAAAGGGTTTCGAACTGGGATCCAACTTCGAGACATTATTCTCAAAGTTGGTATTTCTCAGAATAGCGAAACGTTTTTAATTTAATTTTGCAAATCTCGCCAAATAACGTTCAACGCGGGATCGCGAGTTCTTTGGTATTGCCCTCGCCTTACATTTTTGAGACGGATCAGTAGCTGAAGATCGTCGTCAATAATAGTGGAGTTGAATTTAATTTCATATTTAGGAATTGCAATGCCTCTGGCTTCGACAATTAAATTCGTCAAAGATACGAGCGCATTGCCAATATCACTTTGGGTATCCAAAGGAATATCAACATCAAAATTCCTATCGATATACGTTTTATATAAATCCCAATCAGCTCTATGATAATTAAAAGTAGTGCTGATTGGATTATAAATGGCTTCTTGTGCGATTTCAAATGTCACAGGAAGGTGATCAGAGTCAAAGTCAGCATGAGTTACCAATTAACCACACAGCTGACTTGAATCCGTTAAAAGTAAATCAATTGTAGAAGGGTTTCGACTGGAAGAAAAACAAGTTTGTCCATTGGGATATTGAATAGTATAATATCCCGCAGAACAATCTTCAAATAAAATTTTGCCGTTGAATTGATATGAAATGATTTCCGTTTTCATTCTTCCAACAAAGTAACACAAGCCAGTCAAAAAGGCGCTTGGTGTGGTTTCGCTGAACCCCGATCATCTATGAAGGTAGTATGGGTTCCCTGCATCTTCGCTAATAGTTTTTGAACTAACATTTCTTCCCACATTTTCATGATTGTAAGGACATATACAACTGCTACTGTATAGGAAAAGGCAATAATCCCAGGTACCAATTTGCGAAAATATATGTACAGTGTGTTGCTCAATTGATCATTGTATAGCTACCCACAAAATAAAGCCAAAACATATTTTTGTGGCGGAAAAACCGCAGAATAGTCATATGTATGTATGCATGTAATTCATTGTTGTCTACAATTGGATATCTTTAAAAAAAAATCCAAAAATCATTCTTTTTCAGACCGTCAAACTATACTAACATCTTAAGAAAATCAATTTTCCTATAGCTTTTGGAAAGGGGGGAAGAACTTTTACCATAAATAACAACTGCTACTAGTCATCTCATGTATCGCTACAGGCGATAACGAGAGCCTGTTACCACGTTTTCTGTCCGGCACAGACAAATACAACGATAACTTGATTTTTGTGTAGTTTTCTTAAATGTTGCAGTGCTAGAACAAAGATAGTACCAGCTTATCCTACACATAATAAAAGTTGGAGAACTCGTGAATTTATAAAAAAATATCACGGGATTAATTGTATTATCATCTTAAGTGACATAACTAGCAGATGTATGTAATATAAAAAATACAAATAGTATAGAAATGGTGAAGTTACGTTGCCAGAAAATGTGTGGAGGCTTGCTAGCTAGCTTTATTTTGAGAACAACCTACCACGCGTCCGCTCTATGTGTTTATATCATGTAGTATTGTTCTAATTCTTCATATGACGAACTTCAATGCTACCTACATGCATATGCAATATGCATATCCTTTCAAAAGATAAAAGTCGATCAATCTTCGGAATGAAAATTCCATTTAAACACAGCCTTTACACCACCACCCTCAACATCCCAACACACACAACAGTGTTAAACTGGATTCCAATCTGCATAACTCGTTACGCTACTCACCTTTCCGATGCTGGCGCTGACGGCACCGGGAAACTTCTCCGTACGGAACTTGTTCCACGGTTGCCACTTGAGCTTTCCGCCCCCGTTTCGATTCACCAGCACCTCGAACGTCCGATGCCGCCGGACGTCCGACTGCAGCGACACCGTACAGATGGTGGACGAGTCCTCCATGTGCGTCTGACCGGCACAGTAGATACCCTCGATCTGTAACCGGCACACGTAGCTGGCGTGGCTTAGCTGTGGCGGATGAACGAGAAACAATAGGTTGTTATAGGAAATATTGACATCGGTTATATTTTAGTTCTAATTAACAATATATGCGATAAATCAATATTGTTTTGAAAGTTGATGGTATCTAACTGCAGTCTTACATATTTATGCACTTGGCTACACACCTTGATTTTATACTAGTACAGAAAATGACTGGAAGCAATTACATTAATTAAAATCGAATGAAATAGGTACACCATTCCACCCGGTGGTCTGCGTAAACTCTACAATTAAGTATCGGCTGCTTACCTGGTCACTGTCCAGCAGTTCCTTGGAGCGGGGATGCTCCGCCGGGTTGTAACTTTGCACCGCATATTGCAGTTGTGTCTTCTCGCCGTTGAACTTCTCCCATGCCAGCGTACTGGACGTGACCGTTTGATCTTTGCTGAATGCTTTGAACACACTGTTGGTCATGGCCCAGCTGCCACCGGCGAGGGCGGCTACTGTCAGTAGGGCCACGGACAGGACGGTCGAACATCGGTGCCAGCTTTTGTTGGGGCCTCTACTGCTCCCGCAGCGCCTCCGGTTGGTCATTGTGGGGGACTAATTAGCTAAAATCCGGTGGATGGTGAATAACGGTTGCTGCCACAGCGAACGTCTGGAACGAGAAGGAGAACAGCATGCGGTTAGCTCATGTCAGTCAAATTGAATTTCTTGCAATTGAATCATACAGAAAACTGTGTCGCTTATGTTCTTGAATTCGTTAACAAAGTTTGTCTGATCCAAAGATTCTAACTCTGCGGCAGTTGCTATTAAATGAGAAAAGCGAATTACTTATCGTGTTGACGTACAACGGAAGAAGTAATTTCCTTTCCTGTGTTCATAAGTTGTTGTAAGATGCGGGGAATATCCGAGAGGCAATAAAGTGGTACATTGTCGGTGCTGTGCGTGTTATCATGGAAGTTATATCCCGCTTATGTCCGGATTGTAAGCCCATTTCAGAGAGTGATGTACGAGACGGAGGTATAATTCAATTCAAAACTTTAACTTCGTCTTTAGATTATACAGGTTTGGTTGATGAGCATTCTATGTCTAAAATCGGAAACGGTGTATTTAGAGTAGCAACAAAATCAAAAGAAGGGGTATAGAAAGCCCTCGCTATGGCTTGTATATTAGGAAAGTAGCTTTTATTAATTACTTCAATTGCAGAATTTGTACAAAGATAATTTTCTCTGCAACTAAAATGATCACATGTTTCTTGCGACTATTTCATTCAGCGATTATGTGTAGTTATAACAAAGCTATAATAATATCCGTATAATAACTGTATAATATAAATATCAAATTAAAATCTGTGAATGTTTGTATTGTTTTTATGACAATGTTTCAGTGATTACAATGAAACGACAGTTTTGTTTAGTCAGGCTTTTCTCCCGAAAAAAAATGAAACTTTCTCTCAATGAGCAATAGGGTAACAAACCCAAGGAACTAAGCAAATTCCACCACTATTTAATTGATTGAATTTGATTAGCTGTGCTCGGTAACTTTTAATGCAATACAACAACTTTTTTGCGTTACAGTTCACTTTTCTTCAGCCATCGATAGATATTTCGTGTACATATGGGAGAAAATCGGAAATTTGTTTTCAATAAAATTAAAATATCTGCAGTTATAAGAAGTCACAACTTATTTAGATTAATGCGCATGATAGTACATCCACGCGTGCATGATGCGCACTACTAATGACATAATTAGAATTGTCGCGAGTTGCGTCGCATCGCAAGTGCACAATCGCACGGTCCGGTTTGGTGGCGGCGCCACTATATAATTCGCAAATGCGACCACTAGATCAAGCACTATTTGTTCTCACACTGAGTCAGTACTTTTGAGTTCGCTTACCTTAGCCCATCAAATCCCAAGGAAGGTGTCTCACAATCGGATATTGGTCTTTTTAAAGTTTTTAATAGTAATATTTCGATGAAATAGGACGTATTCCAACCAAAAAATAGATTCTATGGTGTCGTTTCAAATATGTAAATTTTTCAATGATATTGACGACAAAATCTGAAGGATATGATAAGCAGTGTTTTGTCAAAACCTCAATATTTATGCTATTAGATCCATAAGATTATAAGAATCATCAAATGCATGTTAGTCAAAATAAAATGTTACATCCGGACCAACATTTGAAAAAATCGTAACAACCGAAATGTAATAATTTCCGTTTGTTATCTACTTATATAGCTAAATACATGGAAGAAGACCTGGCATGTTTACATTGAGACTGTTACGCTATTTTCAAATATTGGTCTAGATATTAGGGGTCGTGAGAAAACTACGAGACGCCATGTTTAGTAATACTAAAAGAATAAAACGAGTTTGCAAAGCTTGGGCATTATAAAACACGAAACCAATAATTGAATTATGTTATTCGGCAACTCGGCCGTACGAAAATCATTTTTTGTTAAATATCTTGGCTGTGCATATGCACAGTACATGTTTCGAAATGGACAAATTGATATTGTACCGCGCATAAAAAAATCTACTCCTCCGCTTATTTTTAGTCGCAACGAAAAATAAGCGCCAGATAGTCGCCTAAGAAAAACATACCTGCAGAAAAAAAGCTACTTTGATATTTTTGAAAATTTGGCCGCCATGTGGTGGATTCTGGCGGTGAATGCTTTGATAGCACGTGCTATTTGTATCGCGGAAAATTTTTCACATCTTTGAGAGGACTCTACGACACTAATTACCCATAATTCCATTATCTCACTACCCCGAACGCCACTAACCCGAGTGCAATTACCCCTAATGCAGGGCTGGTAGCGACTGAAGCCACTCAAAATAGTGACTTTAGTGACCAAAGCTGACGCAAAAAGGGACCAAATAGTGACTTTCAGTTGCAGAAAAAGTGACCAAATAGTGACTTCCAATTTCAGTTGCAAGTTCGATGAGACGAAATCAGGCGATTTTGGGTCGAAGGAGAATTTTTTTTCGTAATTTGTGGCGGAAAACATCTTTCACTCACCATTCTTTTCTCTTAGAACGAAATCAAAAGAGAAACGAAAATCGTACTCGCTAACTTTTATCTACTTAGTGACTAAGTAAATTTGTATTGCCCTCTCTTTTACCCCCTTTAACCCCACGGAAATTTTACTCAATATCTGTAAAAAGCAGGACAATTCAAAACTATGAGTAGTCTGCAAGCAAATCAAATGTTTATGCCACACGAAGTGAGCGAAATATGGTTATCACTCTTAACACCTGTTTTTCTTTTCTGAAAATTATTTCTCGGTGAAAATCTGTGTAAATGAGCATTTTCTTCTCGTGAGAATGAGTGAAAGTTTCGATCATTGGATTAGCTGAACACCTACTTAATAAAGATGCAGAGAACTCTACGATTTGTCATAGGCAAGGAATGTAAAATAACAACATTGCCAACGACAACAACATTATCGTCTCTTGTAAATGTTGGGACAAACTCAACTCGCAATAAGCGTTTGTCCCAAACTGCAACAGAATAGGACAATGATCGCCTGCCAAGCATTTTGAGAAGTAATCGGTTTCCGATGATGTTTTTGGTTAAATTAGTATCAGTTATCATAGATTAGACATAAACTTAATTATCTGTTGACATGATGTGCGTTTTACTTCTGAAATATACAAGTTATCGCAGTTTGAAAAGTTCACAACAATTACCTCTCCATGTTTGTTGCAAATAAAATGGAACGCAACAATGTCTTTATCCTCTGCAGATGAGGACAAAGAGTTATCGCTATTCTCTTTTGTCGCTTGTTTTTTGCATTTTTCAGCGACAATTACATTCCTTGGTCATAGGTGAAACGGATGTTTTTTGAATTTTTAGTGCGACATGAACAGTACGGATCGTTTTAGTAGAAAACGAAACACAAATTATGGAGATTCATGTACAACGAGCCTGGGATTGAACCCTCGACCTCCTGCTTATAATGAGGACCATGCTCTCTGAACTTTTAAATATTTTTACTCCAAAATACGCAGGTTTTCCGACTTGCTGTGCGTATTCATGAATGATTTTTGCTATGGAATTCGACATCGCATGCAATCTTCAAAATTGGGGAGACTTGATGATCGCCTTTCTATGATATCTATGATACTCAATAAATATTTTTTTAGAGCAAACCCTTCATCACATCTGTCAAATCTACACAAAAAAAATAGTCGCTTGAGAACAAATTAAACTTTCTTGAATTTTTTAGACAAATTTTTATATGGATGCCCAATGAGGGTAGTCTGCTCAAATTGAGACAACAACTTAAAATCCAAATATCCTGAAATTGTGGTGGAATGATGGCATTTTTATCAATGAAGGTCATTTAGCATATTTATGGGTTTGTGCTGTAAAAAAATGATAGCATTTGGTCATTATTGGGAGAAGCTGTTCTAATTTTGCGTGGCCACTAAAAAACATCTTTAGGAGGAACAAAACACAGTAAATAAGTTTGTCAATTAAAAAAAAAACTCGCAACATAACGATCATATGTATACAGGATCTATTAAAAAAATACGCTTTAACAATACTACTTTAGTTCTTGGTAAAACAGGGAAGAATCAAGTCTTCCCACTATCCCCTACTGCATAAAGTTTGAGTTAAAAAAAAAACACGAAATCGACAGGTCTCCTGCTTGCATGACTGTATACCAATTTATAAATTGTAACGTAAAACACCTTAAATTAGCTACTGGTGAAATGCCAATAAGAGCAGCGAGTTAAATGGCTGGCTTAGTTACAGAGCGATATTTTTTCCAAGGTCCGTAATTTCATTTCCACCATGAACAAAGCATCTTCCGATGGATACATAAAGCCTTATAAAAAATATTAGTCAATAGTTTCAAAATAGTTGAAAACAGTGACTTTTTGCGAGAAAAAGTGACTTTAGTGACTTGAGGTCGAAAAAAGAGACTTTTTAGTGACTAGCCCGAAAAAAGTGACCAAGTCACTAAAAAGTGACCCGCTACCAGGCCTGCTAATGGGACACTACCCCGAATGAGCAAGTACCCCGAATTAGTCATAACTTCATTTCAATGAAACAAATGTTACTCAATAAAAGATCATTCATAATTCATAAGGACGTACACTAATTACGTAAGCAATTTTTCTGGGGTTTTCAATCCCCCTCCCACCATGTACGATTTTTCACATACAAATATGTTTTTATTTATATGGTGCGTAATAAAAAGGCATACCACCCCCTCCCTCCCATAAGTGCTTACGTAATTAGTGTACGATCCCATATGAATGAATAATCATTGGAACTGGGACTGTTTCAATGCAGTATAGAGCTAAGTATTCTCACTCCGTAAGATCCCGCTCCACTTCACATGGCACCCTTCAAGAGTCCTGAAGGGTAGGGGGAGATTATGCAGCACGTTCTCATGCACAATGCAGAGAGTTGGAGGCAATTGCGGTCCACGTCAGCATGGCTACAAGGGCAACTAGGTTGAAGTTGTTCCTTGGTCGCTATAGTAAAAGCAACGGATTCTGGATGAAGCGTGGTCTAAAGCTCAGAATTGACGAGTGGATGAATGAGTGTGTAAGACTGAGCGAGTAGATGTGATGTAATAGAGCATGTATGAGTGAGTAAAAGGTAAAAGTGAGTGAGTGCGTGAGAGTGAGTGAGTGAATAAGAGTGAGTAAGTGAGTAAAAGTGAGTGAGTGAGTAAAAGTGAGTGCATGAGTAAAATTGAGTGAATAAGTGAGATAGAATGAGCGAGTAAGAGTGAGTCAGTGATATGAATGAGCGTAGGAGTAAGCCAACGAGCAAGAGTGAGTGAGTGGGTGAGTAAGAATAAGTGAGTGAGTAAAATAAAGGAGTGAGTTAGAGTAAGTGAGTTAGTAAAAGTGAGTAAGTGTGTGACAGGAGCTGCGTTAGTAAAAATGAGTGAGTGAGTAAGAGTGAGTGAGTTTTTTTTTCTTCCTAAACAATGGAGGGGGAATCTGCTCAACAGACATCCTGGGTTAACCAGGAAGTGCGGGGTTAGGGATCACCGAGGAAGGCAGGACTACATTCCCGACCCGCTAAACCGTTTCCATTGCCGCCAAGCCCATAGTCCCTTCGGTACTACCAGAAAGTAATTCTTCAAAGGGGGGGCAGTGCACAACGCACCCTCGAGGTTAGCTGCGTGTCCTTGCAGCACCGAACATCGTAACTCGCTTTTCTAGAAGAACACCATGGTATCGTGCCAGCGCGTTGCCGGCTTTCCAGGTGGCCTTACCACGCCCTATGTCCTCGGAAGGTGGGAAGGGTCGACTTCGCGCCTGCTTCCCTCTGCACGACTGGTATCAAGAATGATGATGCCGCGTGCACTCCAAATTGACCTTTCTGCGATAGGGCCTATTCGCCAGCACACAGAGGGACTTGCCGACGCGAGGCCTACGCCTGCCCCAGCCTTGACGAGGACCCCTTTCCGTCCTCGGGCTCGGAACCCGCCCGGTTGACCGACGCCGCGAAAGCGACGATACCATGTTGTTCTTCGCGCGGCCACTTGTTCGATAAGAGGATCGAGTTCGACCACAGAGCATGACCACCGGTATGACCCATGAAGCCGACTCCGATCCCTTGGACCACCTCTTATTTGCGCCTGAACTAGCCATCCTTGAGTCCACGCGCCACCTTCTGTGTAGCTCCGAGACGATTTGGGCGATAGCCGATAAAACGGCGTTCCAGCCAACTTCATCTTTACACATCCTCCGAACTAGGTTGTCCGGGGTAGTGTCCAGACCACATGTGGCAAGCATGTGGTCACGCATTGCGCGAAAACGTGAGCACACGAACAACACGTGTTCCGCCGTTTCCTCTAAACCTGCGCACACCAAACACTCGGGCGAGGCCGAGCAAGCCAGCTGCGTTACCTGCACTTTGATTTTGCAGCACGCTTAAACACCGGGCACATCGAACCCCCCATGGGGTGCTTGCTGTTCACAGCTTTGCTGGAACAAATCAAACAATTGGGAGGGTTCGTGCAGCATTGTGCCTTATGTCCCTCCAATCCGCAGCGTCGGCAGAGATTGCTTCTGTCAGTGCCTTTGCAGTCCCATTGCTTGTGCCCCGGTTCCAGGCACTTTAAGCAAACTTCGGGTTGCTCGTATATGCGCACAGGGCATACCGACCATCCCACCTTGACGCTCCCTAACTTGACTACCTTGGAGGCGTCCGCTGTAGATAGCCGAACCAATGCTACCTGCGTCCCTGCCGGACCTTTCCGTAGCCGAACGGCTGCGGTGGGCGTCTCCGCTTCACACTGTCGCCGCAGTGCCGTGACGAGCTCTTCGACTTCAGTGATCTCGTCCAGGTCTTTAACCCTTAGATTCACCTCCGTCGTGAGTGCCCTTACCTTGACCGTCTCGCCTAGGACCTCCTCCGCCAACTTCTTGTAGGCGGCGCCCTTTTGCGAGACGCCCCGCTTCAGCTCGAGTATCATCTCGCCCATCCGGGTACGTCTTATTCGACGTACGTCGGCGCCGAGTTCACCGAGCTTGACGTCACTCCTCATCGCCTTCAAAACATCCGAGTACTTAGCCTCGTCCGCCGTGATGACTAGGGCATCGCCCCTGGAGCGATTGGCGCCTACCCTAGACTTCTTGCTACCCTCATTCGCCTGGGCCTTCTTTTCGGCCCTTGACGTCTTCGGTTTCCTCTTGTTCCTGACCAGGGTCCAGGAGGCGTCACCCCCCTCTATTTCCCTGGTCTGGTGCGGCTGAGAACTTTCAGCCTGCCGGTACCCCTTATCACCGTCTTTCCTGAGTGGACGGACCTTTCCAGGTCCTTCCTCCCCCGGTTTTGGAGGTACCTGACCGGGGTTCAGCTTCCCAGCCCCACTACCCTTGTTCGGGGTAGTAACCCTCTGCGTTTTGGAGCGGCCCCCAGGGAGCTCATCCCCTGGAGACTGTCTCTCCCGTTTTTGTGTCTGCTCCGTTGGAGCAGTCACCCCCGACGTACCCGCAAATACTTGAGCCTCAGTCTGGGTAGACTTTGGCACCACCGTCTTCGCTGGCACGCCTTCGGTCGATTCGACCTTGCCCGAGTCCGCGAATCCTTGGGCCTCAGTCTGGGTAGACCTCGACTCCACCGATTTCACGGGTTTACACTTGGCCGTCCCGACCGCCCTCTCCAGCTTGGCGTCCAGCATCGACAGCTCCTCTTGAGGTCCTTGCTGATATTATGCCTCGATGACGCAAAGTCGATGATGACGTCCAGCTGTTCCGTCGCCACCTCGAAGGCCGAAAGCCCATCGCGTTTGCGGTTCATCGCCTCCACAAGCCATGGGCCGTCAATAACCCCTACCGGCGTTTTTATAGCCGAGAGGAAGGTTGAGTGACCCACGCTGGCGCTGCGCACTGAGCTGCCGACTATTGCCTCTGGCCTCCTAGGCGGAGACCTGGGCCCTGTAGCATAATCAGACTAATAATATTAGCTACAAGTTACAAGTTACAAGTCAACAAATTACAAGTACTTGTAATTTGCGTCGCATAATAATGTTTTGCCAACTAATAATATTAGTACTTGTATTATTAGTAAGGTTGAAATTACAAGTCCGTCAGGTTCATTTACCTGTCAAAATTCATCCGACAGTTCACTGTCAATGCGGAGGTAAACGGTTTGTTTACGTTTGTTTGCAAATTTGCAGATAGAATATATAGGGGAACTGTTCCGTTTTCCATCTCACTGTACATATATTCATCTCATCGCGATACAAAGAAATACGGGACCAATTTCGTCGCTTCTTTTTGCTAACATGCGTGCTCACAGCTGAAAAAAATCACAAAAATAATAAACAAATCAAATACCTTTTCATTGCTTTGTTTTTCGTGAGACCAATATCGGAGCTATGAGATGAAGTCCAGGAGCAGCAACCCTATTTTGACTGCGATAGGTATGTACGGAAAACTCTCTGTAAATTTATTGATTCCGCGGTTTAAGCCGGCTTCGTGGTATTGGCATTTTCAACCAAGCCAATGTAATGCACACTGGAGTCGTTTTTATGTGGTCTTTGGGATTGACTTAAGTTTTAATTAAGGCGATTTGTAAGGTACGCGAACGTATGCTCCATGACAAATCGAATCCCGCTAGACTTGTTTGTTGTGGGGTTTTGAAGAGGGTTTAATTTACGTGTATTGTGAGACTTGTGTGGGTTTAGGTTATGCTTCTAATTTGATTATGAAATTTGGACGATTTCTTTCTTAGTTCAAAATACTAACTGATGAAAATATCGTAATAAATTCTACTTAGAATTTAGGTAGTTTTTCCGTTTTTCTTTTCTTTCCCATGATTGTTGTCAAACATAAAGCAATATGCATGATCTTAAACGAGATTGTTTAGTATAATAAATACAATAATACAATAATACAAACTTCAGTAAATTAATATATTCTCAAATTTGAGATGGATAAAGTCAACTTTGGGTAAACTAAACTCAGCTTTGGTTAATATGTTTTAAGTGGATTAACTACTAAGGGCCAATTTCTCCACCTCCGCTTAACTCTTAAGCGATGCTTACCCATACGATTGAACCGGGCTTAAGCGGAGGTGAAGAAATCGGCCCTAAGTGTTACGAAACTCATTTCACTCAAAATTGGGATATTGGTCCAAAGTACGGATTTGAGCTAAACAACCCACTTTTGAGTAGTTTTGGGTTTCTGTGAACTGTATAATTTAATGATCTTTAGCGCTCCTCCATTTGAATACTTGATGTCAGCATTTAAAGTACTTCTACTATATTTAAAGTCATTTGAAAATTTTCATAATTCTCAGTGTTATATCGGAACGAGAAATTTATTCTTAGTGCACAGTATTTCATTATATGGTAATTTGAAGCAACTAGAATAATAGTTTCTTTCTCTGTTAAGTCGTTAAAAACAATTAAACGATGCATAATTGCTTTGCACAGCTAAAATAATAAAATAAAAGCTACTTGTAAATTAAATTACAGCGCCATTCATACTTGTAAAAGAAACTACAAACCAACGCTAATAATTTCTACTTGTATTTTCTTTATGCAACAGTTACTTGTAAATTCCACTAATATTATTAGTGCGGTTTACTTGTAATATTAGTCTTGTAAATTCATACTTGTAGATTCATTATGCAACAGAAAAATACAAGTTACAAGCTACTCTACTAATATTATTAGTAAAGTTTCGATTATGCTACAGGCCCCTGAACAATCCACCTCTTGCGAAGGGGTTGTCGCCTACACTACTAACACTAATTGAAGAATTGACTTGGTTTTCCATTTTGGTCCCACGAGTTGCTCGGGAAAAGAGGTCCACCACGCCAGAGCCCAGCATGACGCGGTAAGGGACAATTACTGTGGAGGGTGCCCAGGTACCCCACAGGCTCCGTTAAAGGCCTAGCTTATTATTTCACCCCCCTGGCCATGCATCCCCTCGGCACGGGTCGCTTGACGCCTTGGGATTAGGGGTTAGGGACGATGGTCCCGGTCTAACTCGCAGTGGCCATGGGGAGGGGTCGTCAAGCCCTTGGACAAAGTCCCTGCTGCCCCAAGAGTAAGTGAGTGAGTAAGATTGAGCGTATGGTTGAGAGTAAATGAGTGAGTAAAAGTGGATTACTGAGTAAGAGTGGTTCAGTGAGTGAGAGTGGGTGAATTAATAAGAATGGGTGAGAGAGAAAAAGAGAGATCTTGTTTGTCTTCGAGAAGATGTGTTGACTTAAAGAAGGCATCATCTCTGTTCGCCTTTTATCGGGCAGACGCGTTACTTTTAAGAAGGCATTATTTCCTCTGTGTGCCTTACCCCAGTATAAGCACGTCCAGTCCATATCAGGGCAAACGCGCCTTGTCTACAAATTCCTCCACATGCCAAATTTACCTCAGCGTAACAATCAGTAAGCAGCAATCCATGACTCGGCGCCTCTTCTTGCAGAGCTCTGTGGCATGCACACGAATCCACGGAGAGCTGCTTCCATCCTATTTCACTCCGGCTACTCATGTGTCACTCATTTTGGCGATCCTGGTCACCCTAGCAGCACACATGTTCCACTTAGGTTACTGCAACTCGTATGTGACCAGATTTAGTCACAAACAAGTTGCTGCAACCTGTTTTGCTTGACTTGTGCTGCTCGGGCAGGTTATTTTTTCCTGACGCTGTTTTTATAAGGTGAGTTGAACTCAAGTAGTCAATGTACGAAGAACATATTTCTCGCGTAAACCGTGATTACGGCTTATAAACCAAATACAGATAAAGCGATCTCTCGCTCATTCAGAGCCCATTTTTCTTTTAGGCAAACTATACCACGACAATCATGTAGCGAAGCCTTCATCTTTCTGTTAGTGATGCTGGTCTACAATGGCCTCAGAATCATCGAAACAAGACTTTCGGCCCTTGGCCGGCTTATCTCGTAAAAAACTTAATAAAAAAAGTTTCTTGATCGAAGTTTATGTTACATCTTGATGAGTTAGTTTTTAAAACTCTCAATATTTAAACTATTTTAAATATATGCTTTACGATCATAGCCAGTACATATGAGGTGAGGTGGCCGGCATATGAGATCCCCACACACACACTTAATTTTTTACCATGATTTCAGCAATTTGTTCAACTTTTGCCGAGATTCGCACATTCGAGCCCTAGTAAACATGTCTTTTTTTGCTGAGACATCTGTCGAAGTTGCTGATAATCTGCAAATAATTTACCGAAAATCAGCTAACAAACGTCATTTTTGTCGGGCTATCGGTTTTTATTATGCTGGGCGCGAGCTGCAGAAATAAAAACTTAGTGTTCATAAACTAATATTTTTTGGCATTCAGATTACAGGTATGTGGGAATTCAAAGCATCTTTGCAGAGAAAATTCCAAAACTCAACATAACAGTAATAATAATTCCAGAAAGTTTTATCAACACAAAACCATCACGACAGAAACAGAACCTACGGAAACCGCCGTTTCCGTAAAAATATTCGTTTTGTTTCCCGTTTGGATATCTTAATCACTGCGACCATTTGTTAGATCTATTGTGATACATGCCCCATTTGATCTAACTTTGTCAAGTTAACACATCATTACTATGTTGTAGAGCAATTGCATCACTTTGACTACCAGCGTTGTCCCAATGGAGTATTTTGGTTCTGATAAATCTTACTACCATATTGAGACTTGTTCTCTAAAATTCTGAGGGTTCTATAAGCCCCTGCTGAAAAACTGTAATCTCTTTCTAAAAATTGCCGGACAATGTCATGATGTTCCGAGTCTTCTACATGTATGCCGCAGAAACGACATACATCATCTTAAAGTTTTCCAAACAGCTTCAAGTGATATCGGCTCGGGCAATGGCCTGTTATAATTTTGCGAGTGATAAATACGTTTGGTGTGATAAATACGTTTAGATTGCCTCGCAATCAAGGTGTTTTTCCAGATCTCCTCTATTTAAGAATGTTCCCAAGATTTAAGTTCCATTCTAAGAGAACACGCAGATACACGACAAAATGGTTCGGGACCTATGAATTGTCGAAATGAAGTCAGGCCAGCATATCAGCTTGTTAATTCCCTTCAATGCCCAGGAACCCAATACAGGGCCATTTTGTTACGACTACCCAAGGTCTGGAGTGACTGAACACATTCCCAAACGAGATTGGACGTGCATACTGCTGATTTCAAAGCATTCAATGCTGCTTGACGGTCAGACATTATGCAAATATTTAAATACCGGTAATTTCGGCGTAAGCATAGATTAGAGCATTCAACAATAGCCTGACCTTCAGCTTCAGACAGTTGGCTACTTGCCCATGGAAATCGAGATATTTATTCCTGAGCCAGTCAAAGCTGGCTCCAATTTGATTGTTCAGCTTTGAACCATCGGTGTAAAATACAATTGATCCTGAGCGAAGATTCGGTCCACCGTTCGTCCATATATATTTTGCTCAAGATTAATTACATCGAAACATCGATAAAAGTTGTATCTTCTACTCATCCAATCATCATTGCTTGTGATAAGTGAGTTGATACTTATTTTTTTTAGAATACTAAGACGACCTTTTAGGTCACCTTCGAAGAGGCATGAATCTCTCTTGATCTTCAAAGCACTCTTATCTGCTTTTAATTGAATAAATGGATCCAATGGTAGCACGTGGCGCAAAGCGTCTAGCGCTTTATTCGGCGTGCTTCTAATTGCACCAGTTAATAATATTGAAAGAGTAGCTAATCTTTGAAGTATTTCAAACTTCTTCTGAACCACCCTTTCTTTTGTTTTTGGACACCATATTAATGCGGCATATGACATTTTGGGTTTAACAATCGCCGTATAAATCGGTTTCTACTCTCTTCGTTCTTTTCGATAACAATTTGAAACGAATAAAGTTCTACGCTTTGATCACTGTGAATGTCACCTGCAGTTATTTGTGTTTGAATTTATGCACTTCTGATAAAAGGGAGAGAGAGTTATCATGCGCCGTTCCTGCTACACATCAGTCGTTTCTGCTGCACATCAGCTAGTCACAACATTTATCAAAACATCCAGCCGATGCCCGCATTCCTTTGACCGGTATCGCACACAGTTCTTATTTCAATTTAAAACACAAACAAAATTGTCAATTATAAAAGAGAAATCAACAATAAATCGCAAGCAGTTCGATTATAACCATCATAGCATGTAGTCGTTTTAATTTTAATTGTAGTTTTAGTTTTAGTTTTAAAAACTCTTTTGCGCATGCAAAAGTTTAACTGGCGCCCGAATAGGGACCAGCGCGAGTAATTTATTGTGTCGCGAGTGATAAAACATCGGGAACAATTTAAACTTCGACTTGACCGCCGCATCAGCAGCAGCCGTGAGGAAAGGCCCCTAGTCACCAGCAGGAAAACGGGATTTTTGCCGCCTACACTGGGAGAGTTGGAGACTCGTGTCTGGTCTCTACCTGAAAGGAATCCAACCGATACAGGATAAGGATCCGAAGGAAAGTCAAAATATTCTCTGAAAAAGGATAGAATATTTGCGCTCTCGGCGAAACAGCATAGAGAGCTATGCTTAAGTTTGTTTTGTAAGTATTACTAATAAAAATTCTAATTTCAGCAAGGAAAGAAAATAAAAGTGAAAAAGTGTTTTATCAATTACTTGAAGTGTATTATAAAATAAATTAAATCAATCAAAGTTTTATTGAAGTGTTTGCGTTATCTTTATCTAAAAAGCCCCACATTATTTTTAAATAACATAATAAATTCCAAATGGCTGAGGAACAAATAAATTCAATATTAACCAGACTTTTGGCTATTGAAACTGCAATAACTACTGCAACACCAACCACCCTGACTATTCTGATCCCCCACTATATTTGGTGGATCAAAATAATCAACCAGTTGATCCTGAAGCCATAGAAGACATACCCGATCTGGTCAAAGCTCTTCCAACTTTTAACGGCGAGCCAAGTGAATTACATGTTTGGCTTGACGATGCGGAAAAATTAGTGAACTTATATCGACCTAAAACAAATGGTTCTATCAACCAATTTAATAAGTTTCACATAGTATGCAGAACCATAAGAAGGAAAGTAAGAGGAGAGGCGAATAACGCCTTGGTCTCCTCGAATGTTAACTTAAATTGGCTTATGATAAAAAATACCTTATTAACTTATTATGGAGAAAAGCGAGATTTGGCAACTTTGGACTGTCAATTAATGAGTGTACAACAGAGAGGCAAGGATCTTGAGAAATACTACAACGAAGTGAGTGCTATACTATCCCATATAGCTAATCACGTCAAGAGTGATAGTCGTTATAATCACCCCGAAGCCTCGAAATCCATTATTGAAATGTACAATGAAAAGGCGATGGATGCTTTCATACGAGGTTTAGACGGAGATATGGGTAAATTCCTAAAAAATTACAGGGCAGAATCATTAGCCCAAGCTTACAATTATTGTAACGCATTTATTAATGCGGAATTCAGGAAAAACTACACAAAATTAAAAACGGACACTCCCATCTTTTCACAACACCCACAGTATCAGCAACAAAAAATACCACCAAAAATACCACCCAGAATACCAACTACATTCACACCACAATATTTTCAACCACTACCTTCACAACACTTGATTAGACAAATTTCGAGACCACAATATAATCCATTCATTCCAAGGCAACCATTCATTCCTAAAAACCCACAATATAATCCATATATTCATAATCGACATGTGGTAAATGCAGCCCCACAACCAGTTGTCCCCAAAAATCCACAATATAATCCATATGTTTATAACAGACAAGTTGTAAATCCTTCCGCGCAACCATTCGTTCCCAAAAATATTAAGCCTGAGCCAATTGATACTGATGTATCTATGAGAACGGTAAACTATATAAACCGGCCTTTAATACATAATAGGAATCCGAAACAATTCCATATTGAAACAGAATGCGATGATATTGATACGCAACAATACTTTGAAAATTTACCTTATACATCGTACGAAGAATGTCCAGCAGGACCTTCATTCGAAAGATATGCTGAAAATTTGGAGTACCAGTATCCTCAAGAATTAGAAGAACATAACGAAGAACCAGAATTAAATTTTTAGAATAAAGTCTGCATTACCATATTTTCTATTCTATGGTAATCGAAGTGATCCTTTAAAAATATTAGTCGACACTGGATCGAATAAAATTTTATTCATCCGAAATTCGCAAGAATTTCACATCCAGTAAATAAACCTTTCAATGTTTCTTCAGTTGGAGGAAATATTCAAATTCAAACTTATTCCCAAGCAAAACTTTTTAGGCCATATTCTGACGTAAATGTGAAATTGTATCACATGGACAAGTTGCGATCATTCGACGCAATTATCGGCCATGATACATTAAAAGAAATGGAAGCAATTATTGATACCAAGGAAAATGTGTTGATAATCAATAAAAATGTTATACCTTTATTAGCGCATCGATTACAGGAGGTAAATCAAATTCGCATCCGAGATGAACATTTGCAACAAGACGAAAAGGACAAGGTACATAATTTGTTAAACCAATACCAAGATTTATTTCAACCACCTGATGAGAAGTTAACTTTTACCACAAAAATACGTGCAGATATACGTACCACTGATAATGAACCTATTTATTCAAAATCATATCCTTACCCGCAAGCCTTTAAAAATGAAGTAAACAATCAAATTGAAAAAATGCTACACGATGGAATTATACGACCATCTAGATCTCCGTATAATTCTCCCGTGTGGATTGTTCCAAAAAAACAAGATGCCTCATGTCAGAAAAAATACCGACTTGTTATTGATTACCGAAAATTGAATCAAAAAACAATAAGTGACAGGTATCCGATACCTGATACCTCTACAATTCTAGCAAATTTGGGAAAGATGAAATATTTCACAACCATTGACCTTGCATCTGGTTTTCACCAGATTCCTTTGAATAATAATGATATAGAGAAAACAGCTTTTCGGTAAACAATGGAAAGTATGAATTCGTTCGTTTACCCTTTGGTTTAAAAATGCTCCTGCCATCTTTCAACGAGTTATGGATGATGTTCTCCATGAGCATATTGGAAAAATATGTTATGTCTATATAGATGACATTATCATATTTGGTGAAACTTTAGATGAGCAAATAAAAAACTTAAAAATAATATTGGAAACATTACGCAAAGCTAATTTTAAAATTCAACCAGATAAATCTGAATGGTTAAAATCTGAAGTTGAATTTCTTGGATTTATTGTATCCCAAAAAGGATTAAAACCAAATCCAAAGAAAATTGAAAGTATTCAAAGATATCCAGAACCCACTAATTTAAAAGAATTACGTGCGTTCCTTGGACTATCTGGATATTATAGAAGATTTGTTAAAAACTATGCCAAAATTGCAAAACCTTTAACAAAATTTCTAAAAGGAGAAAACGGTCATAAGCAAGTTTCGAAGAATGAATCCAGAAATTTTAAAATTGAATTAGATCAGGATGGAAAAAAAGCTTTTAAATTATTAAAAGATATTTTATCCTCAGAAGATGTATTAGCATTTCCTGATTTCCAAAAACCATTTTTACTAACCACTGATGCTTCTAATAAAGCAATTGGTGCCGTATTGTCACAAAATTTTCATGATGGAGAAAAGACCCATCACTTTCATTTCAAAAACTCTTTCAAGTACCGAAGAGAATTATGCAACTAACGAAAAGAGATGCTTGCTATAGTTTGGGCACTGCATACTCTCAGAAATTTTATATATGGTCACAAAATTTTAATTTACACAGACCATCAACCGTTAACTTTCACAATTTCGCCAAAAATAATAATGCAAAATTAAAAAGATGGAAAGCTTTTATTGAAGAGCATGACCATCAAATTTTTACAAACCAGGCAAAGCTAACGTTGTAGCTGATGCTTTGTCTCAGGTACAAATAAATTCTTTAACTGCAACCCAGCATTCATCTGATGAAGATGATAGCTCTTTCATTCCTTCAACGGAAGCCCCTATTAATGTTTTCAAAATCAACTACTGTTCAAAATTGGGAATCGGTCGAGTTATGGCTTAGTAGTTCCTTTCGAAAATTATAAAGACACATTTTTATCGAAACCCGATTCACAAACGAATTTCTAATAAATACATTGAAAAATTTCTAAATCCGAACGTCCTTAATGGAATTTTTACTACTGAACCAATAATGGCAACTATTCAAGAAATTTATAGGCAAAATTTTAATCCAAGAACTATTAAAGTTAGATTTTCGCAAAAAAGGTTCAAGATATCAATACTGAAGAAAGACAACTTGAAGAAATCAAAAATTCATCAGTTCGCCCACAGAAATGACGTAGAAAATACAGAGCAACTTCTAAAAGATTTTTATTTCCTAAAATGGCAAAGAAAGTAAAAGAATTTGTAAAAACTTGTGAGGTTTGCAAAACAGAAAAATACCAACGTAACCCCAGAAGTTTGTACCATTTAAAACCCCAATACCCCAGCAACCTGGAGAAATAATTCATGTTGATATATTTGTTTACAATATAGATAATTTATTTCTAACAACCATTGATAAATTTTCCAAGTTCTTAAAATATAGAGCAATCGACTCTAAATCCCTTCTAGATGTAGAAGATGCCTTATTTGACCTAATTTATGAATGGAGTATACCAAAAATCGTAATAATGGATAATGAAAGTACTTTTAATTCAAATGTTATAGAGCAAAGATTACGAAACTTGAATATTCAAATTTTTAAAACCCCTGTTCACAGATCAGAGACAAATGGTCAAATCGAAAGATGCCATTCAACTTTAAGAGAAATTTCAAGATGCATAAAAAAAGATTTTCCAGACATGGATGTTGCTGAATTAATGAGATCAACTGTGTATAAATATAATCATTCAATCCATAGTTTTGTAAAAAACACTCCTAATAATATTTACATTGGAGAAATTAATAAAAATTTAGATGCAAATGAAATTAATAAAAGAAAAACAAAAGCCATGAAAAAGTTATTCAGATGTACGACAAAAGAACGAAAAAATTCCCGAAGAAACTTATCCAACTTTTGAACCAGGATCTGATGCATTTGAAAAAACACATGATATCTCAAAGCGAAAAAGTAAATATAAAAGATCAAAGTTAAAGAGGATTATAGTACTTATGTTATTGACATCAATAATCGCAAAATTCACAAAATGAATTTAAGAAAAACTAATGTTTGTTCAATACTTTATTGTTTCAGAATTTTGATGTGTACTGCAATTCCTATGCAAGGACAAATACAAATACATGATTTAAATAAAAACCCAATAGCCATAATACCTCTAGGGAAAGCAAAAATTAAAAATGGATACGTGAGAATAATACAACCCATTAATTTATCACAACTACATGACATAATTGTAAAATTTGACGAATTGATAAAAAATAATGTATACAATAATCAGCTTTACAAATTATTGGAAAATAGAAACAATCTGTTGTATCAAACCTTTTTGAAAATTATACCATCGTTCAGTCGAGTGAAACGTTGGGACACAATTGGAACGATTTTAAAATGGATTGCTGGAACACCTGATGCCGAGGATCTCCACATCATCAACAAAACCATGAATGCCCTAATTGACAATAACAATCAGCAAACCTACATCAATGAAAATATCAACTACCGAATTAAACATCTAAATCAAGCCGTCAACGAATTAGTAGACTTGGATTTCAAATCAACACAACAACATGCAATTGAAATCAACCTCCTCACAATTTTGCTAAATCTTAACGCCGCTCAACATCAACTAGAAGTGCTAGAAGATGCTATTTTACTTGCAAAAAATGGAATCCCTAGTAGTCAACTCTTAACTATGAAGGACTACTTAAGAATTAAACAGTTCCTCGAACACCAAAATATCCACGTAAAATCCTTTGAAGACTTATTAAGTAAATCAAGTACACAGGTCGCAATGAATAATACACACGTTATGTACATGTTAAAAGTTCCACAGTTCTCAAGTGAAATCTACAGTTATGAGTATGTTAGTCCACTCATTTTAAATGGAAGTCGAATCCACATCAAGTCGAACTATCTTATCAACAATAATTCACATCTTCGAATCCTCACAACCATGCCAAGAGGACTCAGAAAATTTTATATGTGAATCCGAAATGCTACAACCAACAACTCCTTGTATTTTTAATTTGGTCCAATTACATCATGCAAATTGCACATACGAAAAGGTCTATTCAACTGGAATCATCAAGCGAATAAATGACGCTACTATCCTTTTAAACAACGTAAACACAACATTACAATCCAACTGTAGTAAATTGAATCAACGCTTAGAAGGATCATACTTAATCCATTTTGAAAAATGTGAAGTAAGCATTGATAACGACAGCTATACGAATCTCATCATACAAACCCCAAAATTATCCTTCAGACCTACAACCGGAATACTAGCCCATGCCGAAAACCTAATGGATATTCCACCACACGAATATTTGGCAAATCTTACATTAAAGCACAGATCAGTGCTCAAGCACATGTACTTGACTAATAATAAGTTTTTCAACTCTATTCCTAATAACAGCCGCTTTTACAATCTACTTCATCATCACCAAGAAACAATCTAGGATTCCAAAATAGAAATCAACCTACAGGATCAAATGAAAGCATCTGCACCAGAAGAAAACCCAACGAAATCCCCATATTCGGATATTACCAATGAAAGACTTCAAGTTATCAATAATTATCTTAACATGCCAACAGCCAATCGTCCGATAAGACTTTGAGGGCAAAGTCATTTTAAGAAGGGAGGAGTTATCATGCACCGTTCCTGCTACACATCAGTCGTTTCTGCTGCACATCAGCTAGTCACAACATTTATCAAAACATCCAGCCGATGCCCGCATTCCTTTGACCGGTATCGCACACAGTTCTTATTTCAATTTAAAACACAAACAAAATTGTCAATTATAAAAAGAGAAATCAACAATAAATCGCAAGCAGTTCGATTATAACCATCATAGCATGTAGTCGTTTTAATTTTAATTGTAGTTTTAGTTTTAATTTTTAAAAACTCTTTTGCGCATGCAAAAAGTTTAACTAGAGATATGCAGCCACTATTCAAAAGGCCATGTGTTTCCATACAGTGTAATAATTATTATTCGTTGGTGTTAAACTGTAAATGACATTCAATTGCAGTGATGAATTGAATCCACTGGTAACAATGCTCATTAAACGAACGCAAACATGAAATATATTTGTCTGCGGTTCAGTCGCGAACTCGTAAATGGATGTATCATTTTACAATCCATGTAGGTACTATGCACCTATGTGAATGCTAAATTGTCAGTTGCTCCGACTTTCGCAACACAAAGTAATTTACCGGCAGTAAAATCTACCCCTTTACGAGCCGATGGGGGTTCGAGCAGAAAAGACCAACTTTGCAAATAAATTATACATAACACGTAGCTGGGGCCAATCATGGTTGGTAGGGGTGAAGAGGCCATTCCTTGACTCAGCACATTCCCCGGAAATTCCTGCGTTCATTTTCCCTTTTATTTATATGGACAAATAAAATTCAACCGAGACGGATACATCTGTTCGACAACAAAAACAAACCAATTTTGTCTAACTTATCGGATTCTGTTAGGATGTAGCCGCGGCGTACACTGCTCATACATTTTTGATGAGCTTTGAACCCTACGTTGATGCTTAAACGCAAGATTCGCTTTATAGAACATCGGACTTAAAACAAGATACGGACAAGTGTATTCATATTTATTTATTGTTCATGTACATATTGATGTTTACACAATAACAGATGTCTAAGATTACAAGAATAAAAGTGCAGAATTATTTTATAAATTGTTTGATGAAACATTTTTCCACGTCTAGGCAACCAGTTTGAAGTATAATTTCACACAAATTTATCTGTGTTTCAACGCAAACTATAAGGTCGTAAGGTCTCATAGTCTCGTACACAATTTAATGTGTGTATAGTGTGTGCCGCCGACTTTAGATTTATAAGGAATTACCCCCTATAGAAACAATTTACATATATGCTGTAGAAGTAGTGTGCGGTTTAGAGATAACCAAAGACAGTCCCATGCCAGTCTCAGAATATTGGGTATTCCAAACTTTGCCGAGAGGTCTTCTACACTTCTGCTGCTCTTTTTACTACAAAGTACGCTTATATCAAACTGCTTATCTCAACGGTTTCCCCCAAATAACTTATTCATGAGAGTTTGCAGAATATGTCTGCATGGAACAGAGGTAGTGTCGCATGACTGGGTTTTGACTGTACCACCTTTTCCGGAAAGAATTTAGTGCTATCGCAGAGAGGAGAAAAACAACGACGTGGGGTTGAATCCCCGCATTTTACGTTCCATATGATGCGGCAGCCAAGAAATACATCTATTCGCATTTTTCCCTTCGGCAATATCTGTACATAACAGTTCGATGTTGGCGGCATAATGCTTGCCTTCAATCAGGAATGAATTCCAATTTTGCTTCAAAAAAAGCTAATTCTCTTACGTTCGGTGGGAGGTAAACATACGAGCACTGATTGAGTAACAGATCACAGAGGAAGAAGAAGCTTGGAGGACTATGTAGATCACGGTCCATTTTACAACTAATTTCAGCAGTTTAAGCAACTTTTATCAGTTACAAAGTCGCTCGATGGAAAACTTTGTTGTATTCCTGATTCAAATCTATTATTTTTTTCGAGCACTCGAGCACATTTCAGTTCTTTGTTTAGGGTTCAAATACCATGCGTCTCCATACTGACTGCTCAAAAGAGATTCTTGGAGAACGCTGGCAAATTTGACTTCTATGGGAAAAACGAGGAAGAACGCCACTTATAATTTAAAAATTTCTTTTTAAATACGTGTTGTGAGCAGTGTTGGTAAAATCTCAAATTCTCAAATCTCACCGGCACGGCGATTCAAATCATACGTGAGTCAAATCCCACCAGAATCATGGCCCAGAGAATCGCTTATGATTCGAACCACGATTTGAATCATTGCATAATTTTTACGTGTTTTTCATTTTTGAATGCTTTAGTAATTCGCTTAAAGTAATGGGCAGGGAATCAATATTCGAGCAACGCCTAACAATATACTCTTTGTCATCAACAGAGTTTGTTACTGAAAAACGCACCTAGCGACAAACCTTTATCAGAACCCGAACACAATATGACAAGAATCATTTGCCTTGCATGCTCTAATATCTCCGAAAATACGCTGCTAATTTTTTAATCATTGTTCGATTCTCGGATATTCCCAAGCAGCACAAATTGTTTTACTACTGAACATATCACTGTGTTGCAACTACGCGGCAAGAAACAATCTTTGCGTATGTGCCATCAAATATAACTCTCTTGCAATCTAAACAGCGCAAGAGGTGGAGCCTACGAAAACATCCTTCGATTGCAGTAAAATTGCAATAATGTTGCACAATCCTACAACGGAAAAAAAATAAAATAAAAATATAAAACTGGATTCGATTTATGGATCTTGTGATTGATAGTCCTTCACTCTACCACAGCACCATTCAACACTTCGAAGGGACTGCATGTTGACTCATCATAAAAACCATATGATTATAAAGTTTTGTACTCGGGTTTCTTGTCACTTGATTGCACCATCATAGGAAAAAATAAAAGTCAAAACGTTGAACGATGCTAAATTAAACATGAAGACACATTCAACGTATCTGCAACTTAATTTAAACAAGCAATTAAATTTTGAAAGACGCATTGAAGTTACATGGTAAATAATATGCAACTTAATGATTTTGTTTCGTGTATGCAACATGACGTTCAGTATTCTTTGTTTGTTTGTTTCCAAATGTCAAACACGTACTGCATTGCAATTTTAATAAAACATTGATCACAATCCGAACCTTTTTGTCATCTTGATGCAACTTTTTCGTGCTTTGATGTTTTTCCAATGCCTTTAATGAAACTGAATAGAAACAAGGTGCTTTTAGGAAGATGTTGCGTGTGCTACTTGGTTCCATATAAGCAGAAACTATGATTGCATAAAACCGAAATTTTCACTAGAAATAATGCAAAATAACGGGATGAAAAGTTAGCAACAAGATTGTCTTCTTTTTTGTTGCTGACAATTTTTTTCGGATCTTTGTCATTATTATCTCAGACAAAAACAAAGCTTTGTGTTTGGTTCTCTTTTGTCGCTTGTTTCGCAGGCGCATTCCAAAAAAATTGATTCCCTGGTAATGGGTAATAAACCCATATGTAAACAAAACATGCGCTTCGATTGCGTTTTGACGCTTTCCAGAGCAACATCATTTTTCGGCAAGTGAGCGAAGCGGTGCGATTCTGTCCTAAAAACTCAATCGTGATGCTAATGCTACCCCCTTCGAATTTCAACAACGGGTAGTGTTCAAAAGTTTAATCTCCTCGAAAAAAAGTCCCTATGCAACATTTCAGCTCAAACGGACTTCGTTAAGTGTTTGACCAAAGCGGTCAAAGTTCGATTGCAGTAATATCTCGAATATCACCCCCTGGTGAATTTTGGGGTGATAAAACAGGGTATGTGACAAAGTTGAAAAAAAAAATATTTCCAATTCTTTAATTCATTTCACAACTATGCATCATTTTATGCCTTGGAAAGGCCAAATGCGTGAACGGTCCCCGTTATTTCTTGTCGAAATTGCTTACAGAATATTTCCCAGGTACTCAGAAGTCGTTCGTAATAAACTACAGGCGGTGAAAGTTATTTCATGAAAATCAATGTTACGAAAATAAAAAGAATGACAATTTTTTTTGGTGTGACAAAATCGGGTCGAAAACGTGAAAAAATCGGGTCGAAAACGTGATAAAATCGGGGGTAGACAAAATCGGGGAGTGACAAAATCGGGTCAACACTGTATTTTGAAACACGAAAATTTGCCAAGGGGGTGGGGGGGTTTAGTGCACAGGAAAAACTTGAAACCGATTTTTTTATGCCAAATGTCTTAAAAATTCATGAAAAGTCGAGATCTGGTGTCAAAACGAAAAAGTTTTTTTTTTTGAAAAAGCTGGCTTTATGAGACTTGAAATGCATGAAAAAACGTCGAGATCTGGTGTAATCTCGAAAAAAGAAAAAATTTGAAAAGAGTTCTCTTTTTAGGACTTCGAAATCGATTTTTTTTTATGTTTTATAAATGCATGAAACGTCGAGATCTGGTGTTGACTCGACGTTTCATGCATTTCTAAGACGGTTTCTAAAAAGTTCCAAAAATTATCTAAGCTTTAGCTTAGCTTAGCTTAGCTTTGACTTACTACATATATCTATGGTTGCTACTCCGTGATAAACCGGAATCAGTGAAATTGCACAAAGAATCAACTGAATGATAAAGCATTCTCAGTGCGCAAGTTTCAGTGACTCAAATATTCAAATGATCAATAACGGCGCCGGCCACGTCCCTGTAATCAGCTAGGAAGAGGGAAGGAATATTAGTAGGTGGTTTTTGCTATTTGAAGACCTCTGCGTCTCCACAAAAACCACAGGAAAGATTATGAGTTAGTTGGTAGGCATCGTGCCATTCTTTATACACAATAATTTTAACTAACCATGATTCGCCCGGACAAAACAGAACGAACTAATTACCTGCACACCGAACAGGAACACGATCTGACGCATCTGTACTTACTTTCCCGATGGCTACTCAAAGTCCCAAAAATAATCTCCCAAAAGTCAATTTTCCCTAATTTTTTTTTTTTGACGTTACACCAGATCTCGACGTTTCATGCATTTCTATAACATTTGGCATCAAATAAAAAAATCGATGTCCATCAAATCAAAAACATTTTTTTTTAGATTTCGGAAAAAGTCTTAATTGCAAAAATTATCTAAGTCTCAAAAAGATATTTTTTCCAAACTTTTTTTTTCGAGATAACACCAGATCTCGGCTGCAAAATGGTGGGTTGACATCAAGGAAGGAACGCCCAACAGAGCTCTGGTCCCCACAATGTCCTATCTCACGCTTCCACGGGTCGTCCGATGACAAAAGACCGCCAGCTAAGGGTTGAGTACTTAGCAGGTAGTGCAGCCTGGGCACTGTTGTCCTTCTGACATCAGCTAGAGTGAGAAGGTACGCCTCGAGCGTCTGTTCACCAGGAGGCTCAAACAGCGTCTGCCTGGTACCCAGCGGCTGATTAACGAAATGCTGTATCGCGTCAGCCATACCCCATCATCGCGATGGAGGTAACGCGACCCCGGTAAGGTAGCTTCAGGTATCAGAACGTCGGCTCCAGGGGCACCTTCACCTCAATTTGGGAGATTTGTGCCAACAAGGTAGGTAGCTTAGTAAGGTAGCTTACTGAAGCCTCTCAAATACCACGAAAAATGGAGATAGAAGAAAAAGAGAACGTTATTTTTGGCAACCGACCCGGCAACGAAATAAGGACTATGATTGGAAACTCGGTACCTGGAATGTCAAGACCCTAAATGAACCTGGACGAGTGAGCCTTCTGGCTCGCGAACTGCAGAAGGTTGGAGTGAACGTGGCCGCTATTCAAGAAGTCCGAACGTGAATTCCGAGCCGTGGAACCCACGACCAACACTGCATTCAAGTATAACATCTATCACAGCGGCGGCGAAAAGCCAGAGCATGGAGTTGCTTTCGTAGTGATGGGCAAGCAGATGAAGTGAGTGATGCGGTGCAAATCCATTAGCGAACGAATCTGTGTGTTGAGGATACGGGACTAATTCTTCAATTACAGCCTAACAAACGTTTACGCACCGACAAACGATAAATTCGACGACGTGAAGGACACGTTTAATGAATGTCTTGATAAAGCCTATGGAGAGTGCCCAAAGCATGACGTGAAAATTGTTATCGGAGACGCTAACGCTCAGGTTGGTAGAGAGGACTTTTTCCGTCCCATAATCAGTAGGGAGGGCCTTCACTCCGCTACCAATGACAACGGTCTACGGCTTGTAAACTTTGCTGCTGCCAGAGGGATGGCCATCAGTAGCACCTACTTTGCACGAAAGAACATCCGTTAGCACATCTGGAGACACACAAACAGTTAAACTTGCAACCAGATAGACCATGTTCTGGTGGATGGGCGCCATTTCTCGGATGTTATCGGTGTGCGGAGATTCAGAGGTTCGAACATTGACTCTGATCACTATATGTCAACTGTATCGAACGAGAGATCACAGCGAACGATGCGTTACAATATCCAGCGATTTTCGGCGGAAGGAGTATCGGCTGAGTACCGCCAGAAGTTCGACGAACGGATAAGTGCAATCAACGTTAGCGACAATATCAACGATCTATGGGAGTCGATCCATGGAGCGGTGAGCACAACAGCACGAGAAGTGGTAGGCACTGCACAGAGGCGTCCCAGGACGGGTTGGTTCGATGTGGAGTGTCAGAGAGTGACAGACGAGAAGAACGTTGCCATAAGCCGGATGTTGGTGTCGGGTACCCGATCGAATAGAGATCGGTACAAGGAAGCAAGAGCAGCCGAAAAACGAACCCACCGCAGGAAGAAAAAAAGAGTACGAAGAACAAGTTATTAGTGAGGCGCAGGAATGCAGCAGCTTTATGAAGTTCTGCACCATATTATGTCGAAAATATGGGAAGACGAGGAAATGCCTGCTAGCTGGTTGGACGGCCTCATTTGCCCTCTCTTTAGGAAAGGACACAGATTGGAGTGCGCCAATTATCGAGGAATAACCCTCCTTAATTCGGCGTACAAAATTATGTCCCGTATTCTGTTCAACAGATTGAGACCGCTTGAAGAGTCCTTCGTCGGCAAATACCAAGTAGGTTTTCGTGAGGGCCGATCAATGACGGATCAAATGTTTACCCTGAGACAAATCCTTGATAAATTCCGGGAGTACAACTTGCAGACACATCATCTGTTTATTGATTTCAAGGCGGCATACGATTCAGTGAAACGGAATGAATTATGACAAATTATGCTTGAACATGGTTTTCCGGCGAAACTGATACGGCTTATTCGTAAAACATTGGACGGATCGAAATCAAGTGTAAGTGTTGCGGATGAAATATCGACATCATTTATTACCTTAGATGGATTGAAGCAGAGAGATGCACTCTCGAATCTACTGTTCAATATAGCGCTCGAGGGAGCGATTAGGAGAGCTGATGTGCAAAGAAACGGTACCATTATTACAAGATCGCATATGCTCCTGGGTTTTGCGGACGATATCGATATTATCGGGATCGATCGCCGAGCCGTAGAAGAGGCTTTTGTGCCTTTTAAGAGGGAGACAGCGAGGATTGAACTCACGATCAATACCTGCAAAACGAAGTCCATGGTCGCTGGCAATCAACGTGGGTTCATTAGTGGTGGTGGTAGCGAAATGGTGCTGGATGGTGAAAAATTTGAAGTGGTAGAAGAATTTGTGTATCTTGGAACATTAGTGACGTGCGATAATGATGTTACCCGCGAGGTGAAAAGGCGTATTACAGCTGCAAATACGGACTTTGTAACCAGCTTAAGTCTTGTAGTCTGCAAACGAAAACAGAACTCGCGCTGTATACTACTCTGATTCTTTCGGTGGCATTATACGGCCATGAAACATGGACTTTAAAGGAGGCTGATCGGAGAGCTTTCGGAGTGTTTAGGCGTAAGGTGCTGCGGACAATACTCGGCGGTAAACAAGAGAACGGTATCTAGCGGCGTCGCATGAACCACGAATTGTACCAGGTGTATAAAGGGCTGGATATTAAGCTTATACAACACGGCAGACTACGGTGGGCTGGTCACGTTGTTCGTATGCCGGAAGAACGTCAAGGGAAGATAATATTTAGTAGAGAACCCGGAAGAGAACACGATGGATTTTTTGCAGTTGAAGAGGACCTGAGGGCGCTCAATGTTCAGGGCGACTGGAAGCGATTGGCCCAGGATCGAGTTCAGTGGAGAAGCATACTCCATTCGGCGTAGGTTCATCGAAGAGCTGTAGCCCATCAAGTATCAAATAAGTAACACCAGATCTCGACGTTTCATGCATTTCTAAGACATTTGGCATCAAAAAAAGTTTGGTTTTCGAATTTTCCCCTTTGGGAAATTTTCGTTTTTCAAAATAGTCAAACTTTGACCGCTTTGGTCAAACACATAACGAAGTTCGATTGAGCTGATAGTTTTCCAGCAGACTTCCGTTTGTATATTTTTATGATAAGTTTTCCATTGAATTGAATCCACCGGAAAGTTCACTGGTTGACTTCGAGTTCTGGTTTCAACAGCCGTAGGCAGGGGAATTATTTGATTATGTTTTAAATTGATTCTATTGTTAGATTTCGTTTGAAATTTAATTTTAATATTTTTAAGCTAAAATAGATTTAAATAATTGAAATTGAAGTCTACGTAGACTCCAAGGGGGGAATTTAGTTTGAAAATGTTCACAAAAATCTATTAGCTTCTTGGAAGGCCGCGTACACGATGGCTTTTTGCAGTTGAAGAGGACCTGAGGGCGTTCAATTTTCAGGGCGACTGAAAGCGATTGGTCCAGTGGAGGATACTCCATTCGGCGTAGGTTCATCGAAGAGCTGTAGCCCATCAAGTATCAAGTCCAGATCAACACCAGATCTCGACGAGAGTGATTTGAAAATGTGGAAATCCAATCGGGGATGGGGATGTTCATCTTGCCCCGTAGTATACTTTAACTTAACCAATCAAAAACAGAGTTTTAGTGGGGTCACATTTATCGGGAATATTGTTCTTTTTTAAATTCGCCTTCTAGTCTAGATGTTAGATGAGAAGCAACAAAAAAGAACTGTCGTATTGTAATATAGAAAAGTTTACATGCATTCCAAGTTGATGAAAATTGATCAAATTTCACCCCCTATGTGACCCATGGTTTTCTATCCTTAATGATGGTTAAAAAAAAAAAAAGATTTAATCAGAAGTATAAAATAAGGTTATTGAAGAGTAAACTCTTATCCTGCCCAACCTGCTCTCCGGGAATCCTAACGTCTCATCCTTCGCCTCTAACAAATGATGAATGGCCGCAAAGTTCCGCAATTTGTCGAAAAACTACCTTCCAAATGACATCGGATGACGCTCGTTCTGGTCTGATACCTCACAACGCCAGACTTGCATTCGGATGCTGTATGTTTGAAATGCACCTCCGCCCCATACATATAGGTATTTGCCTGTAGTCAACGTTCTACCAAGTGCATAACCGCCGACAAATGGTGTCAATTCGCAAAATTGTCGGCTTCTGCGCTGAAAGCTATTTGATGCATAGGGGAATACGGCACTATTCGAATATTTTGAATATCGTCATTCAAATGAAATGATTCGGAATGGCTCTACTAAAGTAAATTGTTTTTGACATCTAATACTGATAGAAAGTCTAATACATAGTGAGATAATTTCAAATCTCATTTGGGTTGTGAAATTGTTAATTGTTAAGATTAGTTAATATGGAAAATACATAGAAAAAAAGTGTTTAAAGGACCGTAACAAAACACAGGAAAGTTTTACACTTGGCTCACGAATATGCATAGTCTAATATAATATGTATTCATTAAGTCGAAGGATCATGCCTTATTTTAACATTATTTGATTTAATTTTCTTTCCAGAGAATTCATCAAACTGCAACTCCAAAAGTTGGCATCACATGATCATGACACCATTAGGAAACGCAAACTATAAAAAACCAGTATAGTTAAATCCGAGCTACATTTAACCACTTTCCCCTATGTTTATGAGCCAACCGGGTAGCATCTGTTCAATTGCCGGAGAGAATAATTTGCAACCCGTTGTCGTTTGTCAAATGGATGCCTTTAAAAATTGTTGAACGCCAGTTCATTGGCTATGCAATGTACAATTTCCCCCGGCAAAAAGTCTAGTCAACCATAGTTCGGCTTTGTTTCATGAAGTCGAGTCGACTTGAGGTCGAAATACATATCTGCCAAGGTGACAATTAAGTGGTTGAGTTAAATGGGATAGTACGAACACGTCTTATAACAAGTAAATTAAAATGTGATAATTCGTTTATTAATCTCCGAATATAATAATGATGGACATGATCTAAATTTGTTGCTCTTCTACTCTTGTTAGTGTATGCAGGTTATATTGATTATAAACAATATGTATATCATCAATTTTGTATGCAGTGTTCCATTATTATTAAAATATTCGTTTTAAAAACTGTTATTTGCAGTCAAAATCAAACTATCACCAGCGTGCAAGTAGATATCTATCATTCCATTTCAAATCTATGACAGACCGTTACGACCTACGTGCACTCGAATCACCGCAGCTGATCGTTGATCGAAATCAACGTTCACGTGTGCTTAACTGGTAAAGTCGGCTGTCAATCAGACTGCACTGTACATACTACCCACCCACCATGACGTGGCCAGAATCTGGCCAGCAGCTAACATCAAATAAAAAAACCTCGTCTGCCTCGTGACTTGACGCCAAACATTTCTGCATTTATGTACAGTGCAATTTTCGATTTACAGCTAACGACTCTCTCCATCGTAGTGCCATCACCCGCTATTCGAAGCA
The DNA here is from genome assembly GCF_024139115.2 of Armigeres subalbatus. Classification (NCBI taxonomy): domain Eukaryota; kingdom Metazoa; phylum Arthropoda; class Insecta; order Diptera; family Culicidae; genus Armigeres; species Armigeres subalbatus. The sequence continues at coordinate 352,662,254 of NC_085141.1, read as the reverse complement.
ACCAGTTAGTCTACGAGCATCTATAGGATATTTGCTTCATAATAGAAATGTTTATTTCATACAAAAGCTTTTCTAATTATATGATACAATTGTTTGGTTTTTCATATAAAACAATGGCATAGCATAGCATCCCAGGTAACCAGTAAGCATTATATAAAGCATTTAAGTGGCATTATATGCGCCTTTACTGCAAAACTTTAAATGCCAATAAGCCCTTTAGTCGCCTTTAATGCTATTTTAATGCAGGTTTTGGCCCAATATATGGCTGCTTAAATGCTCAATCCTACTTTATCGATAAAGTAGAAATTTTGCTGAGTAGCATTTATTCAGCATCCGAAATGCTGAATTAATGCTTAATTTTAAAAACAAAAAAAAAAGGTTTTTTATTGGCATTTTTTTCTATTTTTTTTTTACATGGTTTTTTTTCATATTATATATCGTTATTGTATTTTCTCTCATATTGAAATGGAACATAGTTTTTTACTTTCTTCGAGCGGGATTCGAACTCGCGCTCTTGCCACCCGACGCTGTAGTTGTCATCGCCCTTACCAGCTGGGCCATAAGAGAGAGATGGTAATGCAGGGCTGTTACAAACTAGTCGAATTCCAATCCGCGAAATCCGCGACTAGCAAATTGAAAACCGCGATTGTAAAAACAAATCCGCGACAAACAAAAATATGGTTTCTTACATATAATTACACGTTTTATAATCTTAAAATTTTTCTATATTTTTGCTTTTAATCTATTGGCATATTCGTCAATAGAAAACAAAAAGAAAGAACATTCACTAATTTATATAATAGCTAAAACTGCATAGTTAACGCTTTAACCATATCATGAGCCACAGAAAATATATGTGCAGCGTTGAACTATGCCCGGAAGTAATTCAATTTTTAATGTTGCCGGGAAACCCCCCATTTGAATCGATGTTGTATCATTGCATTTCTTTATAAGTAAGTTGTGCAGATGGCAGTCTGTTGTCATAGGTAAATACCAGTTAGATCAAGGGCTATATTTGAATTATACTTTTTAGTACGCTATACTACGAATACTATTCTAATCTCTACTATCGTTTTATAAGGCCATGGATGGATCAATAATCCATTAAGGGCTCTTTCTAAAATTACGTAACGGCTTCTTCTTCTTCTTCTTATTGGCATTACATCCCCACACTGGGACAGAGCCGCCTCGCAGCTTAGTGTTCGCTAAGCACTTCCACAGTTATTAACTGCGAGGTTTCTAAACCAGGTTACCATTTTTGCATTCGTATATCATGAGACTAGCACGCTGATACTTTTATGCCCAGGGAAGTTATGCCCAGTTTCCAATCCGAAAATTGCCTAGACCGGCACCGGGAATCGAACCCAGCCACCCTCAGCATGGTCTTGCTTTGTAGCCGCGCGTCTTACCGCACGGCTAAGGAGGGCCCCCGTAACGCTAAATTTGGTGATTTTGGACCCCCACCCTCCCCCTCGTAACGCTTTGTGTTACGTATGGAAGGTTTGTTTTTGTTGCATGGATAGTAACGCTTGGCTTGACCCCCTCCCTCCCCCTTCAGCGTTACGTAATTTGTGAAAGGCCCCCAAGCTATTTATTGATCAGTCATTGCATTGTGTACTTCCATAAATCCGCCAGTTAGGAAATAATATAAGACTATTTTTTTTTAAAGCAAGCGATTCTCTACAGAACTCTGCAGAGGCCCGAGCAAAGCCTGACGAATCTGATTTAAAAGCACTCAGGCGGAATGAAACCAGAGGTGGACAGGAACAGTTCTAAGATAATATTCACGATTTGTAAAACGATGTCATTATCACTACGTATGGGATAATGGATGGGTATTGCTAAGCTTATACGACACGGCAGACTTGACACGTTGTTCATGTCACGGAAGAGTGTCAAACGAAGATAACATGCACTAGACATCTCAGAAGAGGCCGTAGGCTTCGTGGTAGGCCGCGTACACGATGGCGTTTTATCATCTATAGTAAGCATTGCAATGTCGTATGTCCTATCCATCGTAGGATTCGTTTGGAGTCTCAAGGCTCGAATTCAGTCAGACAGTTTGCTGCAACTGAGTAAGCACGAACGATGGAACGACTCTCAATGGATATAAGAACAGTGAGGAATTTTGAAGCGAAGATAATGGAACAAAAACTAGCCTACCAAAACTATTGGAATGCATAATAGAACAAAGGATGAATGATTTGAATGGTTTGAATGAGATGCCTGCAATAGTCATTGAGCATGGTACAAAACTAGACGCAACTGATCGTCGGGCAATTAAAAAAAACCTCTCGTTCAACCGACGATATTCGGATTTCTGAATATCGCCCCAACCATTGAAAGGCAATCTGATCCTTTCTCACAAAAAGAAAGGTCGAACAATCCACAAGGATATTCTGTTTGGCAGCTAATATTGGCGAGAATGGTCAAAATGTGGCATTCCCAAAATAAATAAATAAAGACACGAAAGTTCTAAGCAATAAAATAAATAGGTAGCTCTCGGCATTTCGGAAATCCAGAAATGCAATATGATCGATCTGACAATTCGAAAGACTTTCTATGTGTCCACTTAAACCAACATCCATACGACTATTGAAAGATTATTCAAATACCATGTGTTTGGATCTCGACGGGTTGCCTATTTTGCAAACGCCCACATAAATGACATGTTGAATTATTCCTAAAATTAAATTGAGGGAAATCGCGATTTTCGCGAGAGTGTAATTATAAATCCGCGATTTTCGCGACAATATTTGACAGAACCGCGATTTTCGCGACTGGTAGGGTAAATCCGCGACAAATCCGCGAAATTCGCGAAAAACGCGAAAATCGCGAAATCCGCGACTGTTGTAACAGCCCTGGCTAATGGGAATAATTTTGCCCAACATAAACACTACGCCCCTTCAGGAACATTGAAACTTAATCTAACTCATCTCAGAATTTAACTGTCACAAACGTCATACCCAGTTGCAATGAAACAGCTACGGTAGTGCTGCTTTAATGCATCCATCGAAAATAGTGCAATGGAATAATTAAATGTATCTAAATTATGTAATTAGTGATAGGGTTAGGTTAACGACAAGTACTCCTATCAATGGTCGGAATGGAAAAAAACATTCCGCACGTACCGATTTCTATTCTCAAAAGTAAGTTCATTGGACAAATAGTCCCCGCTATATGGTTCCATATTGGAAAACGTTTGACGTATGGACACTACAGGCCTTAAAGTGGCACTAATGTAGCTGTTCCATTGCACTTAACGAAAAACAACATTGTGCATTCAAAATGCTATTTTAAGACTATGCCTCTCATGATTGCTTTGAGAATGCTTATGTAGAACAGCCAGGTTTTCGAAATGCTTATATACAGCATGGAGCATATGCAATGCCAGTATAATGTTATTACAGTGCTTACTTTAATGCTTATTGGTTACCTGGGATAGTTACGGTGTACTTCGTAGATTGGACACTAGTGATACTCATGTTTTTCTTTTGAAATCCTTATTCAGATTGCTATCAGAAATCAAGGTGGGTGTGATCCTTGATTTCAATCTAGGATAAAAATCACAAAAGCATGAGGATTACTACTCCTGGCCACGCCCATCTTCACCGTAACTTGGGAGGGGAAGGAAGTGTTGGTGTAGTACTTACTTAACGAGAGGCCCCCGACTCAGCGACACCATCATAAGTACCACGGAGTTGGATATTGGGGAAGGTATTCGTTGGGTCAGGATTTGCCTGTACACGGAAACAAACGCATACCCACAGGAATTAAAAAAAAATAATGAAATCATAAATCAGGTCAGTTCATGAAACCATGATTATAAATCATGATTTCAAGAACATTATTCATGGTAATAGGCAATCCTAATCAGACGACAGTATGCATAACCGGTTATACTTCGAACACTCCATTCCCGAGAAGTAAGAACGGCTGAGAGGTAACACGCTGGACTCTCGCTCAGTGTACTCGAGTTCAATTCCCCTGTTGAACTTTTTTTATTCTGTCGATTTTAGCAACCAAATTGTAACGCACTGGTTGCGTTACGCGAAAATAAATCATGAAATCATGATTTATATTCATGGTGTATTTTCATAGCATAGAATAATGAATTATTTTCTCATTTCTGGGAACGGATTTTTACCCGTGTAGCTGACAATGTGACCGTGGTAGATCTTACACAGAACACACCACGCAAAGGTGTCTACCCAGCATTACGGGGAGGTTTTTCATATAAAACAATGGTGTCCAAAAATTATTTCCACCTGATAAGGTCTCTAGTAAGAAAGCGTACAGCTGTGGGCGGAATATGTGTAACGAATTATGTAGTACAACTCGTCTTTTCGACTTTCAAAAGAGCGTTTCTGAGAAAAGAGGCTGATAAAAAAATATAAAAAGCATTTTCACTTTATTACGAATCATTCAATTAGCTGCCGCTAGTCAGCCAGTCTACCTAGTGGACATCGTGTGTAGGAGTGGAGCCATTCAGTATTATAACGGCAGCGGCAAAAAGCGCGATAAAACATGACGCCGCTGCTGTCGCTCTCTCCGTCCGCCCATGCGATGCGCGCCAATGTTGTATATCCGATGCACGTTTCCTTCGCCCATCGCACCCCTTTTTGGAGTATGGCTCAGCGTTTGGTCGGTGTGCTTGTGAATGAGCACTGGTCGTCCAACTAGAACACGGTAGGTTTTTATTTTCGTAGGTGGACAAACGCTGCCTAGAGGCGTACGAGCAACAAGAAAAACGCATGCAGACAGACTGTTCGGCGCCACTTCGGATTGGTATGGTTTCCCTCTGCGGTCTGGAACTCAGTGAGAATGTTCGATAAACATATAAAAAAAAATGAATTATATTCAGCGGAAGTAAAGATGTTATTTTCGTGTGCATTATATTCTCATTATGCGTAATATCCTACGCAATACCAATAAGACACAATCCACGCACTTCTACACCAAGGGACCAAAATTTCAAACTAAAAATTGGGATCCAATATCTGTAGGACAGGAAAACATACATATTGAATTATAAGAAAAACATTTCTTCCAATGAAAAATGTTTTCGGAACATTGTTTAATAGCCAATCAAAGTAGCAGACTTTTAGTATTAAAAGAAGACTCCCTAATCTTTTTTTTTTACAAATGTGCTCTATCGCACATATTTGGGTGAAAATGTATTGATGAATACGTAATTAAATACAGTTTTTAATGATCTTTTTGTGTGCACATTGTATTGCTTCGAAAATTTTAGTTTACATGAAATATTTGTACTTTAAAAACAGTGACATTGAAATGGTGTCGCGTTACGAAAATAGTCGTATAATTGATACTAGACAAAAGGAACAAACATTGGAAAAGTAATATTTCGGATTCTCTTAGTACTCGTCAAGAGCTTTCTTTTCGTATATTAAGATCCAAAATCGGACCATTTTCCATGAAGTTACACTAGGTACAAAAATATGGTGTCGCGTTACGCGAATTGAATGTGCTTCTGTAATAAGGGATAAAATGCTTTCGGTTTATTGATACAGTATCACAATGGTTTCTTTGAAGTAATTTAGGGCTTGTACATGAATAGCGTAACAAAATTGGGGGTGTAACGGGGTGTGTCATTTTTTAACTCTCCATACTACAAAAAATAGGTTACCATACAAAAATGTTACGGAGTGGTGGGAAATTACGAATGTTTGGTGTTGTGTAGGACCCTTTGGGGTCGTCCGTTAATAAGTCACGTGAAACTGAGTTTTTTTTTCGAATAAATTGTGAGGCTTTTTTAATCCTCTCTCTTTTCCACGCAATATCACCATGCCACTCATATGAGTAAACGTAACTAACAGTTTGCTGACGAACACGGTTTCCTTTTACCATGTCACGAACCGTCAAACTTGTTTGTGGATGCCAAGTATGATTATATTTTTTTCAATGGTTCGTTTATTTGAAAGGCTCATCTGACCTGAAGCGTTACGGAGCCGCAGTTATGTTTTTTAGTACAAGTTTTATCTTGATTTTTAAACATATTTTTAGCTTTGAGGAACCGAAAGACTCGTGTTTTTTTTTCTCCATTTAGTTTTATGATTTTTAATATTTTAGTTAATTTTCCTTTCGTTCGCTCTCACTAGCTCGGCAATTTTATTTTATGACCAAGATCGACACAGCCGAGTACGTCAGCGCTCAAAGAAGATGCCGTGAACATACGTCAATTTAGTCGATATTTCATCTTAAGAACTTTAACAGAGATTTTCACAGTCAATATCGGTGAAATAATTTAAGAGTGTTGGTCACCGGTAGTCGAAAATATAATGAATAGCGTCAGGCAAAAAACTTCAACAAACCAATGCAAGAATAAGGGCCTATCGAAAAAGGTTAACAGAGAGTTGCTGAGTGATAAATTAAAAAAAATCCATTTTATGTTAATCGAGATGAATCAGCATTGGGCTGGTTCGTTAATAAAGACATGTTATATCAGGCATCTTAATGAACTTCGATTTGACCTGAATGAATATACAATAATACGACAATTATTTTACACCTGGATATAAACACTATTTTCAAAATTAAGTATTTATTTTCTGAGTAGTGTTGATGATAGCGTAGATAGATTGAAAATGTAGTTAAAAGTAGTGCACTCAGGGCACGACGCGTACGTTCTTGTGATAAACATTGCATTGGTTGAGACATGAGACGTATTCCAATCTATTCGGAAATAAATAAAAAGTTGAAAACAGACAACGTTCCAGTAGAAACGTAGAATAAAAAACGACAGAAATATTCCTCTTCAACATTGCTGAGCTTCTTGGGCCATCATCACCTTTCAAAATGGTTAACGTAGAAAAAAGGCAATATAGAACTGTTCAGTAAAAAAACTCACTTCTAGGGGGATCGATCGTTTGACCACGTACTTAAAAACCGATCCGGGTCATACTTGGGTGTGACTAATATAAAAATAGGAAAACCCATTACCATTTAATTTGTTTCTAAAACTGAATATGTGATACGAATGGAATTGGTTCAGTTCTATAATTGTGCCGGTCAGTCCCTCAAACTTTAATAACTGAAACTCCAGATCGTAACCACCAACTCGAACTACATTCAACGATAGATAATGTGATAATATTCTGTGTCGAATATAACATGTCGCATCGAAATCGGCTGAAATTACGTATTCTATCAACGATAAACACGTTTGCGTAACGCGACACCATTTGCAGGAGACTGTTTGTCGATCAGCGTAACGCGGCGGTGTTCATATCAATTCAGTTAAATTCATTATAATTTCCGTTTTTTCCTGCGATTTTAATTCACAGCCTCATTTCTGTTGATGTATACGAGAAATGCTTAGATAAATCGAGACTCCAAACCGTATACCAGAGCTGAAAAACGCTATTGCATTTCAAAATGCGAAAAAGTGCAATTCAGCGATGGTGTCGCGTTACGAAATGCAGCGCGCTATATTTATCATATTCAAAGCGAAAAATCTTAAAATGAATATACTATCAGAAAGAAAATTTAGTAAGGATAATTTTACACCCGTTTAATCATAAGTCACCGAAGCTAATTTACGAATGCAGACCTAATTTCTCGCTGAAAGTCGGCTCTTCATGGTGTCGCGTTACGCTGGAATGTGTCATAAGACATCGATGAAAAATTATTTGATATCTGTCATAAGTAATCTTGCTCTGCAAGCAGGGTTATTCGATAATTATTGAAATGTCACTTTTAAGTTTAATTTCAGTTTAATTCTCCAAATGAGACAGCCCCAAGTGCCAAGATTAGCCTTTATGGAACAAACAACCTCATCAAATAGAGCCGATTTTCGTCTATCTTCCTAGTTCTTTCTTCCGGAAAGATGTTTTTCACCACAAACTACGAAAAAAGATTTTCATTCGACCCGAAAAACGCTTGATTTCGTCTTATCGGAACGAAAAGTACGAACCCTGATTTTTTCACTAAGAATCGGATTTTTAAGGGAATCGTTTCTTTTCAGTAGACATCATGGCTACAATAATTACCTTTTTTGAATCTGGAGACCTACAGTGGGCAAAGTTGTCCTACACAGTTGGCAAAAACTATATCAAATCTAGACCTCTCAAGAACTCGTCAAAGAAATGAGTGCAAAACACGAAGTTTTTTTTTACTACACTTCTGTACGTTCGTTCAAAAGGCGATTTTAAATGGCTTTGGAACAGAAAGTCGAAAGACAAAAAATCGAAGGAAAAAGGTCGAAAATACAAAAGGTCGGAAGCCCAAAATTTAAAAATCTATAATTCTGTACACACCAAAAAGTTAAAATATACGACATATATAGGTCCTTCGTAGCTTAGTTGGTTAAAGCACCAGTCTAGCGTACTGTAGGGTGATGGGTTCGAGTCCCATCGAAGGGAAAGTGGTTACCTCCAATACATTTTCCAAATCAATATCTTCCACATAACGTACATATTCACATATGAGTTTTCACAACATTGTAAATTAGGTTTTTTTGTTTCAGAAATTATACAAGTACACTCCCCACACGGTTAAACTCATCTACCCAAAATGAAGTTCAAACAACTCAAAATTATGTTCAATTAACTTAATTTGGGCCGTTGGTGGGGGAAGCCAATTTTGAGTTGGATGGGCCAACTTGGATTTGAGTAGTTTCCGTTTGATCCCGTGTGAAAAAGTACCTAAATATTAAGTTGTTTCCACCTAATGTTAAGTTCAAATAGGTTTAAACAACCTAAATTTGAGTTCAACCCCTTTAACCTAGCGTTGGCTTCCCCCATCGAACTGCTATCGTTGGGTGGGTTTCTTTCTCTGTTTTTGACATCAAAGGATGAAATGAAAGAGATAGCGGGCTTGGTAGTCATATGGCTACTGCTTCTGCCTCATACGCAGGAGGTCGTGGGTTCAATACCAGGTCCGTTCCATTCTCCTACTTTGTATCCTTCTCTATATTTCTCATTACTAGCGATTACTAGCGCTAGAACTGAAAATATATTTCCATAACGTTTCCATTACTATTCCTATACCTTCAACTTGAGTATTCTAACAGTAATCTGCTAGAATTGGAAATGAACTTATAGAGCTCGTTTCCTACATCCAATTAGAAATTCCATCAGTTGCTTTCTCCTATCTATCACATTGGCAAGACGGACTCTGCCTCTCGAACCTAACCCAAAAATTCCAACAAATTCCACATGAACTCGTGGCAAGTGCAGAGGTATATTCGGCTAGCAGTGAGCGAGTGATTGCATCATCATTCCTCCCCCTTCCCTGCATTGACTTGCATTCTGTCGTGGCAGGCGCCACAAATGAGATCACCAGTACTTGTATATTGAAGATGTGTGCTAGTCCCAAGCAAACATCTGTTGGTTCCATGTGCAAGAACCGCTGATCTGGTCATAATGGAGTAGCAACTACGAGCGGTCAATCAATCTCAAGCTCAAAGGATGGAACGAAAAAGATGCCAGATCGAAAACAACTCAAAATTTGGGTTGTTTGATCTACCCGTCTATGTCTCTATGTTTTCTCGGTTCCTTCAATCTACATACATTTGGGCTTTCTACATCTCGATAACCTCCCTATCTCGATATCTCTCTATTTCTTTAGGGGTATTCACTAAACGGCGTAGATTGCTGCGTATCTGTTTATAGAAATGTTTCATATGCGATTCGAAATATGTCCCTTGTGATTGTACTTGAAACATTTCAATAATCAGATACGCAGCTGTTTGCACTGTTGAGTAAATACCCCTGATGTGTTCTGGTCATATTTTGCTAAGGATTATCTCTCCATGTATCGATATATTCATATTTCTAGGCTACTAGACCGTCTTTGGATAACAACAAGCACATCAAGAACAAGAGATGGCATTTGTTTTGCTGTCGTTTTTCATAGCAACGAGTTTTCTTTTTCGATCTAGTACGCATTTCATTTTTCCTTCCATTCCTCGATCTCTTCTCATCTCGATGGTGCATCCAATATCGAAATGTAGAGAGGCGACTGTATTATAGTCCGTAAAAAATGTCAAGTGGTAAATGTCTTAAACGTGTAGGTATATAATAATACGTGTGGCGTAATGTTAGTGAATAAATTAAGGTTTTCTGTGTAAAAGTGCGTACCGATCATGTGGCCAAGGAAAAGTATCTAAGTAACCGGAGAGAAAATCCAAATCATCAAAAGGAACTTCAAAAGGAAGTAATTTTGGTTGTACTCCAGCTTGCGACACACCGAACTTCATAATTTTGCAAAACAAATACAATTACCATTTCAAATACAAATACAATCAACATGTTGTGCCTTGCAACAAAATGACAACTTTCGTGATCATTTTCCAAGGCTTTCATAGGGTAACTGTACCAGATTTGACCATGTTCCTAATTTGGCCAGTTTCTCGCATCACTCCGAAAATAAAGTAATTTTTTATGATGCTATGGAAATGCTAATATCATCTTCCAAACTTAGACGTACATGTTCATGATAGAATTAGAGGCGGCAGGCATGAAGAATGTTTTTTATAGAAGTCGATTGGAAAGCGGACGGAGGGCAATATTTGTGATGGCACATGAAGGGGGAGGGAAGAATATCAGTGTGGAAGCTGATATATCTCCACTGGCAAAAGGAAGGTGGTTTGACTTGCTCATATGCCATCGCGTGCGGAAGGATTTGCTATCGACGAGTATTGTGTCTATTTTTTTTTCTAATACAGTCGACTCTCTGCATCTCGATGTTCTATATCTCGACATCTCTCCCTATGTCGACGGTTTCCTCAGTCCCTTCAATCTACATACATTTGGGCATTCTACATCTCGATAACCTCCCAATCTCGATATCTCTCTATCTCGATGTGTTCTGATCATATTTTGTTCAGGATTCACTCTCCTTATGTCGATATGTTCAAATTTTTAGGCTACTAGACCATCTTTGGACAATAACAAACACATCAACAACAGGAAACGACATTTGTTTTGTTGTCGTTTTTCATAGCAACGAGCTTTTTTGGATCTAGTACCCATTTCAATTTTCCTTCCATTCCTCGATCTCTCCCTATCTCGATGGTCCCTTCAATATCGAGATGTGGAGAGGCGACTGTATAATAACCCTGTTTGTCTGTCCGGTGACTAGCCAACCAGACGCAGCACGCGGGAAATTCCCACAAAAAATAAAATATCTGACACTTCAATTCTTTTTTACTATCAGACGCAGAAAACAAAACCAGTGACAACCTTAGACAACAAGACACAGCATTTCATGAAAAAAAAAATCACAGACAATAGGCGTTGAAAATTTTGATTGAAAAAAAAAACATTTTCCACGGGCGCTACTGCGTCCACAAATAAACTAGTTTCTAATATGTATGACATCAGCATCTAGTCGAATAGGATTTTTATTGCACAGTTCTGGGGTGGCATTGTGCATCTCGATTCAAACGTAATTCTATCGAGTCGAACATGTTTGGCATTACGGATTTCGATTCGATCTCGAAAACGACTCAGCGTTCGAGTATGATCGAGGAGGTACAAGAATAACGAGATGTTTTGGCATTATGGATGCTCGATAGCACACTGAAAAACGACTCAAGTCGAATGAAAAACACTCGTCACCTTTTTAGCTTTCGAATGTTGTTCGAGAGTCATTTCTTTCTGAAAGTTTTTAATTATAATTTGTTATTATTTGTTATAAATGTTTTATTATTGTTTCTTGAGGAAAACAATGTCATAAGTATACCTACTTTTAAAGTTCCCTGACAATATGCAATCTCTAATTATCCCGAAATCCGCGTAAAAACGACTTCAACTAAAAACGATTTTTCGAGGTTTTCACGTATTTCTTGACGATTTCGATAAACCGCGTGAAAAATCCATGAGGAAAATCTGCGTAAAAACGTGTTTATTCCAAAATCTACGTAAAAATAAATGAGCTAAATAAAAAAAACGCGCATGAGATGACTCAAGTGCATTTAATTAAAACACATAGAAACATCAAAGTAATTTATTATCGAATCCTTCTTTAGCTTTAAATTATTTAGCGCAAAATTGGATCTGTGGCATAGATTCGAATAAACATAAAACTTATAATTTGTGTCGTAACAATATCTCAATTTACAAAACATGTCGTATCGGCATAATGTTTTAATCGGTTGCAACTGCTCAATAAATTATATTGCTTTTTAAAGTCATCGAGCATTTGCTAGTTTATAAATTAACTGTCAATTCATGCCATGAGGGATGCCTTTCCAACAGGCAACATACTACACGCAGATGAAATTACTCTTATTCTCTCTGTTTACTCACATTCACCATGCGCTGAAGGTTGTCTCTCCTGCAGGCGGCATACTAAACACGGAGACAGCTATCTCTTATTCTCTCTGTTTACATTCCGTTTGACAGAACATACTCGATTGAACTAGTACAACACCATTCGAAATCTTGTACTGCGACTGAATGAAGTCGAACGAAATACATAATGCCGCAATTTTTTCGAAACGAATCGAAAAACTTACGAATCGAGTGATTCGATTCGAGATGCGCAATGTCACCCCTGTTTTCTCCATGCGTCCGTCTCGTTGCAACCAACTTAACTGCCTCGGAGATCATGAACATGTACGTCTAAGTTTGGAAGATGATATTAGCATTTCCATATCATTGTAAATCGTTTAACTTCACGTAGAAGTAATACCTACACTCAAATCATTAATTAGTATTTTTTTTATGGTTTTATCAGCTGTAATAAAAGATATTCCTATGCTCCTTCGCTGTTGAATCTGATTGATAATTCTTGGAAAATATACATTAGATACTAATGTGGCCAAACCATTACACTTACCCTAGATGATTGAAATTTATGCGCAGTAAAAATAGCACGTGCTATCAAAGCATTCGCTGTCAGAATTCACCACGTGGCAGCAAAATGTTCAAGAATATCGAATTTGCTTGGGCGACTATGTGGCGTTTATTTTTCGTTGCGACTAAAAATAAGCGGAGGGTGAGTTTTTTTATGAGCGGTGCAATACTATTTATCAAGTGATAAAGCCCGTAGTCTTATTCTGAATAGACTATTAACGTGTTCTGTTTTGCACATTTTATCCATTTTATCTTTGACAAATGATCCAAAATCACAATGTCGAATGTTGTTTGGCCGAATACATCATTTGGCTAAATGTACCTTAGTCGTTTAACATAAAGGGTCAGGTCGACGTTTTTGGTCATATTTTCCGTTCAGCAAATTACATTTTCTGTCAAACGACCATCTCGGCCAAACGGATGTTTCGACCATATTACTAGTTCGATCGTATGTCGCTTTCGGCCAAAGTATTCTCGACCTGATAATCGTTTCGGTTAAACGTTCAATTTGGCCAAATGGAAATCGGCTAGATGACTTTCGGCTTCACGTGTTTAACGATCAAGTGGCACTCGGCCAAATAACTCTGCCAAAATGACCCTTTTCCTTTTTGAACCTAGAATTTAAATAAATTTCATCAAAATTCAGAAAAATTTCTCGTAAAATTTCCGAACAGTTTTTTGTAAAATTTAAATATTTCGATTGGATCAAAGAAATTGATCGACATTTAAAAAAATCTCATATAAATTATAAAAAAGTTCTTTTGCTAATTCCGAAGAATTTCTTGTGAAAATTCCTGAAAGTTTTCCGTGAAAACTCTTAAGAATTTCTCGCGAAAACTCCTGAAAATTTTCTGTGGAAATTATGAGGAATATGCGTTGAAAATTCTGAATAACTTCCTATGGAAATTATGAACAATTTCGCAAAAAAAAAATAAAGCGAATCCCCATGATAATTGCATTTTCTTCTTCTCTTGGATATTCGAAAACGTTTCTCATGCAAATGCCAAAGTATTTCCCGTGCAAAATGACAGAAAAATCGAAATGAATATTTTGGAAAAATTTAGAAGAATTTCCTGAAGAGGTTCATTAGATTTTTCCGGGGAAATTCAAAAGATTACTCCGTTACTGCCTTGAAAATATCCTGAAAAAATCTAGAAAAAAATCTTTGAGTAACGCTTTTCGGACCGGCACACACGTCTAGTCGAAATCTTGGGGCAGATTCTGTTTGATCTGGTGCATTATCCACACGAGTCAATTTGTCCCACTGAATAAATGAAGTTGTCGTTTGATGATAATGGAGACTGAAAAACTTTTACATAAGTAGTAATCCATATTATGTTCTGAAAAAGTTTTTGCCTACGCTCATTACATTTCAAATATGTTGGTCAAATTTTCAGATATACTAGGTTCTGAAATTAATGGGACAAATTGACTCGAGTTTGGATTTGGGATTTGGGACAATTTTGTGTAGAATGGCAGTAAAATTCTTGAAAAAATGGGTCGTGAGGCCATTTCATGTGATGAAAATTAATGATTTCTGATTATAAACATTCCTCTTTCTCGACTGAGAAAATGCTCTTAACTGTTTTTGGTGATAAAGTCAAAACTAAACTGTCTGGCTTTGAAGTACGTCTTAGAATAGTGCTTCCTATACCGTGTGCTGATAATGGGAATATTTTACTACACTCACAAAAATAGCTTTGGAACGGATGACGTAAATTACAGACCTTGAAGTGCTTCGTTTGCATGAGCAAACATTCACTTCATCTTTGGAGACCGTGACGGTCTTAGGATTCATCCGTCGAAACGTATCACGATTCACCAATGTATATTCAATGAAACTAGAATACTAGTGGGCTACATAGCAAACTACCTACTAAAATGATTCAAATCGAACGTCCGCAAAAATAATTTACTCATTCCGTGCCGATAGTTCGAACGAGCCAGGCGTGTGTGCTGTGTCTCATCGCGGATTGTGTTCGGTAGTGCGAGTGCTATTGTGTGGTGTGTATCCTACCTACAGATCCAAGGCGATCACTGTCGGCGAGGGGAAGTAGCTGCTTCTGGCGACGCCAGTGAAGCAGGCTATTGTTACTGCTGCTACCTACAGCAGCAGCCGCAGATAAGTGGCAAAGATTGTTGTATTGTTCTCCCACAGAGTGGGTCTGATTAGAATAGTTTGAATTAGTTTTTTTATTAGTTTTTTTTTTCTAATTAGTTAATAGTTATTAGTTCTTAGCTTGTAATAACTATACTTCCAACACCTTGCGAGGTGATAATGGAGGCGGAGACTGCGGAGGGCAGTGGGCCTCCCAAAGATGGTGGTCGCACACGATTCTACCATGCATCTTCTCCTGGGCCTTGGGTTGTTTACTTTCGGCAGAAAGTGAAAAGCCTAGATTTTCTCGGCATTAAGCGAGATTTGACGCGTCGTTTTCCGAAAACTGATTTCCATCAGGTAAATCGGAACAAACTACGCATAACCGCACCTACATACAAGGATGCAAACGAAATCGCTAAAGACAAGGCCCCTCGCGGGAGGTCGAAATCGAAGGTGTGATCAACGCAGCGAGCCTGACTTGCAAGGATGTACTTGCGGGAAAAGGCCGCTTAAAGAATGCAATGGAGTCTACTGTGGATATTCTGGATTGCAAGGAGTTGCATTCAGCTACCATGGTAGATGGTAAAAGAGTGTATTCTAAGTCAGGTTCGCTTCGGGTGACGTTCGCCGGTTCGATTCTCCCAAAATATGTAGATATTGAAAATATGTTATTTCCGGTGCGTCTTTTTGTGCCGAGGGTGTTCAATTGTACCAACTGCAAACAGTTGGGGCACACTGCCGAGTTTTGCGACAACAAGCCCCGTTGTGGCAAATGTATTGAAAAGCATAGGGAAGAGTCCTGTCAACAACAAGCTACAAAGTGCGCTTATTGTGGCATGGATCCTCCCCATGGTTTGCAAGAATGCCCGGTGTACAAAAAGCGCACCCAAAAAGTGAAGCGCTCGTTGGTACAGCGCTCCAAGCAGTCGTATGCGGAAATGGTTAAGTCGCAAGACACATCCGCCACAACCACCGCCACGGCTGCTATTTCAGCTGCCGTTCGAGTAAGTGATTACTACGATTCTATTGCCACTGATGAATTGACTCGACGTAGCTGATATGGATGATTCTTCGGAGGTACACGTGCCCGAAAAGAGGAAGCAACCGTCTTCCCCGGGATCGCGCCGTAAGAGAACAAAAGTCATCCATAAAAGCTTGCCAAAATCTGAAGGTAATGGGGGATTATTTAAAATCCCGAAGCAATCTGTCTTCTGCAACTGCTCCTTTGGATCCTAGTTGCAGCAAGACATTCCCGCCATTGCCTAAAACCGATGTTTCCAAGAAACATCCGGTTAGGAGAATCAATGAAAGAAAAAATGCAATTCGCACTTCCAGAAAAAAATATTCCGTCCAAGCGAGGATTGATCTCCTTTAAGGACCTCGTGGACCGTTTTTTGAATTTGTTCAATATTCCGAATTCATTGAGGCCACTCATTGACCTCTTTATACCAACAGTAGAAAGTTATCTGAAGCAATTGACTGTTTCATGGCCCCTTCTTGCAGAAATTGTATCTTTCGATGTATAATACGGCCATGCAAGATACAATCACTGTGCTGCAGTGGAACTGTCATAGTCTGAAAAATAAATTAGACGTGTTCAACTTTTTGATTCGCAATTCCGATTGCGATATATTTGCACTCTGTGAAACATGGCTTTCTTCTGAAGATGAAATCAACTTCCACGATTTTAACATTATTCGCCAAGATCGGGATGATCATTATGGTGGTGTCTTTTGGGGATCAAAAAATGCTACTCCTTCTACAGAATTTCCATTCCGACTGTTAATGGCCTAGAGATCGTCGCTTGACAAATAAATGTAAAGAATAAAGATCTTTGCATAGCTTCAGTGTACATTCCTCCAAATGCCTCTATTAATCGTCGACATTTTTGGAGCGCAGTCTCCCTCCTATCATCTCCAGTATTGATATTGGGTGATATGAACGCACATGGTATTGGATGGGGCGAAACGTATGACGATTATAGAGCGCCTATTTTCTATGATTTGTGTGACGATTTCAATTTGAATATTTTGAACACTGGTGAAGTAACTCGAATAGGACCAAATGGTCAACAAAGCCGTATTGATCTGTCTTTATGTTCAAATTCACTATCATTAGATTGCACGTGGAAGGTAATTCAAGATCCCCATGGTAGTGACCATATGCCGATAGTCACCACAATTAAGAGTGGCTATCAACAATCTGAGCCAGTTAATGTTCCTTTCGATCTCACGAAGAACATTGACTGGCAAAAATTTGCATCGGCGGTAAAAATTGGTATTGAATCAACTGATACTCTTCCCCCTTTGGATGAATATCGATTCCTTACTGAGTTGATTAAAAAAAGCGCACTAGAAACTCAGAAACGACGCGTTCCAAGTACATCTGTTATAAGAAGACCAGCCACTCCTGGTATTAAGTTGTATTCTGATAAATCTGATGCCTTCAAAGCTTTCCGTAAATACGGAAGGTCTGAGCTTTTCGAAGAGTATTTGAGGCTTGAAAGAAAGCTCAAAAACCTTCTCAAGGCTAAAAAACGTAGCTACTGGCGACGTTTTGTCGAGGGACTATCGCGAGAAACCTCAATGACAACACTTTGGGAAACGGCCCGCAACATGCGGAACCGCACTTCCACCAACGAGAGTGAAGAATACTCCAATCGATGGATATTCAACTTCGCAAAAAAGGTTTGTCCAGATTCCGTACCAGCAGAACCGCTATTTAAAGAATCATTCAATGATCCCGGTTCTTTGGGTGGACCATTCTCAATGCTGGAACATTCTATGTCTCTTCTTTCATCGAATAACTCTGCTCCGGGATGCGATAACATCAAATTCAATCTTCTGAAAAACCTTCCAGATATCACAAAAAGACGATTACTTGACCTGTACAACTGTTTCATGGAGTACAACATTGTGCCACCTGAATGGCGACAGGTCAAAGTAATAGCTATTCAAAAGCCTGGGAAACCAGCGTCTGATCAAAATTCATACCGACCGATTGCCATGCTATCATGCATGAGAAAATTATCCTCTCAAGAATCGACCATTGGGTCGAGCAAAATGCATTACTGTCAAATACTCAGTTTGGATTTCGTAAAGGTAAAGGAACAAACGATTGTCTTGTGTTGCTTTCTTCAGATATACAACTGGCCTTTGCGCACAAGGAGCAATTGGCTTCAGTATTCTTGTATATTAAGGGCGCTTTTGATGCAGTTTCCATTGAAGTACTGTCAGACAATCTGCATAGTAATGGAGTACCCGTATTTTTAAATAATTTCTTGTACAATTTGTTGCCAGAAAAACAAATGAACTTCACACTCGGCACTATGACAACTTCCAGAAATAGTTACATGGGCCTTCCACAAGGATCATGTTTAAGTCCCTTGCTTTATAATTTCTATGTTAAAGATATTGACAATTGTTTGGAAGGACAATGCACGCTCAGACAACTTGCAGATGATGCCGTGGTCTCTCTAAGAGGTCCATGTGCAGCTGTCTTGCAAGGACCATTGTAAAGTACCCTAGATAATCTGACTGTGAGGGCCAGACATTTAGGGATCGAGTTTTCACCGCAAAAAAACTCAGTTGGTTGAGTTTACTAAGAAGCGGTATCCTGCTCAACTGAAACTCAAGCTGTTGAATGATGACATCAACCAATCTTTATCTTCTAAATACCGTGGGGTCGTGTTTGATTCCAAATGTACCTGGAAACTCCACATTGAGTGTTTGATACAAAAATGCCGGAAAAGGATCCATTTTCTACGTTCTGTCTCCGGAACATGGTGGGGTGCTCACCCGGAAGCCCTCATCAAACTCTATAGAACGACTACTCTCTCTGTTTTGGAGTATGGCTCCTTCTGCTTCCTCTCAGTAGCTGATTGCCACCTGATCAAATTGGAACGAATTCAGTATCGTTGTTTGCGTATTGCCCTTGGCTGCATGCATTCAACGCATAACATGAGCCTGGAGGTGCTTTTGTTGGAGTCACTTCTTTAAAGCACCGTTACTGGGAGCTCTCACTTAGAATACTCATCAAATGTGGAACAAGTAACACACTTGTTCTAGATAACTAATATTCTTGAACTAACTTGTCGTTAGTTTATATGAAGAAACTGATGGACATTTAAAAAAATCTCATATAAATTATAAAAAAGTTCTTTTGTTAATTCCGAAGAATTCCTTGTGAAGACTCCTGAAAATTTCCTGTGGAAATTTTGAGGAATATGCGTTGAAAATTCTGAATAACTTCCTATGAAATTTATGAACAATTTCGCAAAAAAATAAAAATAAAACAAATTCCCGTGATAATTGTATTTTTTTCTTCCCTTGGATATTCGAAAACGTTTCTCATGCAAATGTCAAAGTATTTTCTGTGCAGAATGACAGAAAAATCGAAATGAATATTTTGGAAAAAATTAGAAGAATTTCCTGAAAAGGTTCATTAGATTTTTCCGGTGAAATTCAAAAGATTACTCTGTTATTGCCTTGAAAATATCCTAAAAAAATCTAGAAAAAAAATCTTTGGGTAACGGTTTTCGGACCGGCACACACCTCTAGTCGAAATCTTGTGGCAGATTCTGTTTGATCTGGTGCATTATTCACACGAGTCAATTTGTCCCACTGAATATATGAAGTTGTCGTTTGATGATAACGGAGACTGAAAAACTTTTACATAGGTAAGTAGTAATTCATATTATATTCTGAAAAAGCTTTCGCCTACGCTCATTACATTTCAAATATATTGGTCAAATTTTCAGATCTAATCGGTTCTGAAATTAATGGGACAAATTGACTCGAGTTTGGATTTTTTTTATCAAAGGTAACATGGGACAATTTTGTGTAGAATGGCAGTAAAATTCTTGAAAAAATGGGTCGTGAGGCCATTTCATGTGATGAAAATTAATGATTTCTGATTATAAACATCCCTCTTTCTCGACTGAGAAAATGCTCTTAACTGTTTTTTTGGTGATACAGTCAAAACTAAACTGTCTGGCTTTGAAGTACGTCTTAGAAGTGCTTTCTATTTTTTTTAGGAAGATTTTACTACACTCACAGGAATGGCTTTGGAACGGATGACGTAAATTACAGACCTTGAAGTACTTCGTTCACATACGCAGATATTCACTTAATCTCTGGAAACCGTGACGGTCTTAGGATTCGTCCGTCGAAACGTATCACGATTCACCGATGTATATTCAATGAAACAGGAATACAGAACTCCAGTGTGGGCTACATAGCAAACAACTAAAATGATTAAAAACGAACGTGCGCAAAAATAATTCACTCACTTTGTCTTCGTTTCATGAACGACTTTTTTCATCTGTTATAAGACGAGTTAGTACTATTCCATTCAATCCCACTACTTGATTGTAACTTTACGTAAATTTATACGTTTTTCGACCCCAACAGCAAGGTTGATTTTAGTGTATCATACTTGACAGTTTTCGTACTGTCCAGAAAAGTATCATTTGAAGGCTGCATTGAGATATCTTGTGCCTGAAAATTTACAAATATCAAAGTGGTGCTACTCGCTCTCAAGTCTAAACTATCTTAATCTGTACACGCTTCAGTAACTTGGAATTCTTCAGCTTTCTTTCACCTCGTGATCACCGACTGAGAACCAGCAAGTACTCTTCCTAGCATCTCTTCTAACCAACAAGCAACTACGCGACTGAGCAGAGCACAAAAAAGGCTAAAGGTCACGTTCCATTCATTTCACGGTTCATTGAAATGCGGTGAGCGGCTTGCAGCAACGCGCGCGAAATGCCTCCACGCTCTTTTACTGCCTCACTCAATAGACCTACCCCTCGGCGGATCACCTACTCCATATTAGCAGTTGGGACACGTTGGGGATTCATCCGCATCCATGCTTGGCCATAATGATGTTTGATAATTACGTATTCCCGTGAATGATGCTCCCCATCTGCCAATCTCCAAAAAACAAACGGGGAACTCTCGTCACCATAATGCCGGTCGGCGCTTTGAATCGGAGTTAATTATTTCGCGAAGAGTTGGATGTCTAGGGGAGATAGGGATACTAGAGTGGATTGTTGAGATATGAATGAAGGAGAAAAAACATAAAACACTTTGACTTAGCCTACACAATTTCTTTGAACAAATAACGTACATGAAAAGACATTGTTCTCAAACTGGTCGTTTGTAAGGTGATGACGAGCATCAGCATCATGTTTAGTCATTATTCGCTTTTAGTCAGTTGTCTTATTGTATGGAAGATGATGAACGTTTCATCCTGTGCTAATATCAAATAGATAGGAGGATTTGGTAAGCATTTGAACCAGTCGTAAACAGAGTGAAGGGCTTATTTTATCATTACAATATTTGATACAAAGTATTTGAACGAATATTATCACCATAACTGATGATCCGAAACAAGGAAGTTTAGACATTTCCAAAATCACTTCATTTACCCTGCATCTCACACTTCAACAGAATTGAACAAATTCTTTGAAAACAAATCTTCCTGTTTCCACTTCATCGCTAGTTAAATTCCTTCTGTCGTGATTTACAATCGTTTTCCTCCATTATTTGTATCCCTTTTGTGTTATCCCTCTATTTTGGCTCCATCAATGTCTACTTCACTCAATATTATTTGCTTTCGCAGTAGCGGCGGCGCCATCGGGTAAAGAAAGCCCCACTCCACTTTCATTCCTGCGCTGTCTGAGGACAATTCAATGCTACACAAACCAAAAAGAGGAAGCGAAACACTTGCGGCTGATTTTCCTTCAAGAGGAAATCCATTGAGCTACTATATGGAGGATATCCAGCTCTCATCCCACACAGACACGGAGTGACATTTTGTAGTTGACGACTTTTTGGCCCCTGGCTTTCGATTTATTTATTTCCGGTCTTTCGTATTTCTAACCTTTATGGTGGTATCGTCTGAGACATAAGTGAAGATAAACTGATTGTGATTTAATGCTTGAGCTATCGATTTGTATCGCTCTAAAATTGAATTTATCCCGTGTCAAAACTGATCTACTTGTTGATAAATGATGAAAGAAAATAAATGAATTTCACAAGCTATGAGTTCGGAGCATATATCAATACTTAGATGCACATAAAAAAGCCTTTGAATAAGCCACTACAAATACAATTTGAATAGTGTTTAGATTTGGAGTCAACAATTTATATTACATTTTTAAGGTACCTTAGACAAATTTCGTTCGGTCCAATATTATGAATGGTTGTCCACAATAAATTTGAAATACTTATGAGTCTAAATTAAAGACAACACATATTCTAAATTCACATTCACACTTCCCGTTATAGTACAATGAAAACGAGCACCCTTCATTTCAACAATTTCAACAGTTCTGTACTCACAACCGAGTATCAAATTCCAAAGCGTATAATTAAACGACGCCAAAATGTCAATAAAAATCGCCCATCTTGACAGCTATAAATTAAATGGACATCCGATATCGCATCCACTGTGTCCCTTTTCCATCGACCATTTGCCAGTCAAGTACCACGAGCGCGTTTTGTGTTCGGACAGAGGATTGGAACTTTCCTGCACTGATGGTCCTGGTCAAAACAAACCGCACCGAAAATGGTCAATCAGTGCTATGTGCGCCACAATAGCAGCGGAGACAGCACGATGAGATATGATCTCTGGAATCGAGTTTATAAATGCCGCGCCGCTAAATGCAACTTTATTCCCGATCAACCAACCGACGAGCAAGCACCGAACCAATATCGCGACAGCGGTGCGATGGGAACATACTTAGAATTGTAATGCTTTTAAAAGGCACATTAGGTATGCATAAATATTATGATAATTTATTTCGATGTTCGTTTTTCGAAGTTGAATTCAATGTGCGCCGATAAATAACATGCTGGTGGGTGATGAAGTTTGGGTTGTTGAATGCTTGTCGCACAACGCAGTTTACGATAAGATATTGGTACTAAATTGAAGCACACTTGCGGCTCTTTTTCAATTACGTGACAAATTGAGTTTTGAAGTTTTGGTACGGCATATAAAAACTAGGTATAAAAAATGTGCTCAGCTTTGCACTTCATTTTATTTTAGAGCTTTATGATCAAAACTGTTTGGAATGCAAATTAAAGGAAATGTAAATGTTCAAGGTCTCACAACGATTCACATCAGAAGCAAACGATGTAACCCAGTGAACAAAATTTTCAGCATCTGAACAATCCATCACAATTTACGATCACAGTTTTAATAGCGACTAATCAGCGACAATTAAGTTCTTCTTGATTGTAAGCGCGGCCTAATAAAGCGCATCTTCAACGCGCTCGGAGTATGTAAGAGGTACACTTGAATCAAACGCACTCAATTGATTCGCTCTAAATTCTGTCAATTTGATGGCCCAGTGAAACATATGTCATATGGTTAGTGTGTACTTTGTTTTGACGACCGCAGCTAATTCGGACTAGGAGGAACCGGAGCCATAATTTAATTTGACCACAAACAGATGGCATCATCCCACGCACTGAACACTGTACGATGCAAGGCGCAAGTAGTTGGAACACGACTCCGTTGTAGGACGCAATTGGAACCTTTTCTTAATAATTGTTAATTCAGTTTTACAATCTGGAAATAAATTCGTTTTTTTTTTGAATTCTTATCCACGCTGTATTTGCCTTCTTTCTAGTGAAAAATGATGCACCGAAAGGGCATAAATTCCAGATATACATAGTTTAATTCCAGCAGGATTAGAGAATGAATTCCGAAAGGATTTGAAATCCAATTCGAAGTCGAATCTCGGCAGGATTCGATGTCGAATCCCGAAAGGATTCGAATCTGAGTTCTGGAAGGATTCGAAGCCGTACATATCAATGTTGCAGAGCTGGTGCAACGGCGCCGGTCAAGTCCTTACAGTCAGTTGGGAAAAGAAGGGAAAGTAGTGTGTGGTAATTGTTGCTACTAGATACCGAGAATAACTCTGCATCTTCACATTTACAACGGGAAGGAAGTTTTGTTAGTCTGCGATCGAAATTGAATAAATTAACTCTTTCAACGGCATAATTGCTGAAGGGATAGCATTGTCTATATCTCACTTTGAGTGATTGATTGTTTATACTCGCGAAGAATGAACAATTAAACAAGGTAAGGAAATGCTAATATTCAAAATATCCGAATCAATTAGTAAAATACAATACCAAATTTTCAAAACGACTTACCGTGACCTGCCCTAATTCCGCGCATCGCCTAATACCGTGGTTTTCATAAAAAATCAGAACCTGGCTATCATGGACATCACATTATTTGGTGAAATGTTCAAACATAATATATTTGAACATTTCACCAAATAATACGATGTCCATGATAGCCAGGTTCTGATTTTTGATAAAAATCACGGTATTAGGCGATGCGCGGAATTAGGGCAGGTCACGGTATCTGCTTTTGTAAACAAAAATTCAAACGTCGATTTGACGAATCCGATAGCATGTTCCTTATAACGAATCTGATAGCAATCTCCCACGCAAACCAACACCATCAATGCGAAGGTGAAGGCTTATGCTACCTGTTGTTGGTGTTGGTTTGCGTGGGAGTGCTACAGTGACCAGCATAATAAAAAGCCCACTCGCCGTTTTTCATACAAAATAATCAACTTTGGAGATCTAGATCTCGATTGCGTGTGAACCAATTTTGCTGAAAATTTGACCAGAGTCCAAATATAACTTGAATTTTACAACACCTGAGTTTCGACCATATTGATTCATAGATTAAATAAATATTGCGGTAATACCAAAATGATTTTTTTGGCAGAAATTTATTTTTTAAATATCTTGAATTCTATAGGTTGCAAACTGATGACTTATTCAGCAAAAACGCGTATTTTGGCAATACAAAAAAGTTTGCGGAATATACTTGTACACTAAGAGTTGTAGTTTTCAAGATATTATAAAATCATTTTTTTGCCAAAAAAATCGTTTTGGTATTACCGCGATAATTGTTTACCCTATGAATCAATATGGTCGAAACTTAGGTGTGGTAAAATTCAAGTTATATCTGAGCTCTGGTCAAATTTTCATTTCACATGCAATCGAGATCTAGACCCTCAAAGTTGACCATTTTGTATGAAAAACGGGAAGTGGGCTTTTTATCATGCAGGTCACTGTATATGTTGCATGTTGATTGCGCAAGGTCTTAGAAGATAATAGAGGATTCACAACTTCTAGCACGCAGAAAAATCATTCAAATCGCCCTACTTTCATGTATACTGGAATGAACTCGCCGAATTGGTCAAACCATTTACCATCTGCACATTTCTTCCTGGGCATATCAGAAAAGCTGCAACTGTGACTTATATTGTCGGCGTAGCACCAAATTAGAATTCGGAAGTCGGGACTTCCGAACCGAACTTTCTTCCGAAGTTTTATTTGCCAAACTAATTGATGCGTTGTTTAGCGCATCTTTAGGCGAATCCAGCGCACTACTTCCGAAGTTGGGAAATTTGCCTGTATCTGGAGAAAAATCCAACTTCGGTATAAAAAGCGGTATAAATTTATTCCGGATACACAATACTTCAGAGTTCAGTTATCCTAACGGCAAGCAGCTCAAATGTTTACTGCTGGACGAAACTTTGTTGAGGTTCGATCTCGATGAACCACTTCATGGTTTCCTATTCCGGCTTTCGCATCGTTGCTTTCCAGTCCGTGGTTAATTTGAATTTTGGGAACCAGAATTCAGAAGTGCTTCAAGGTTGATTGACGTTGCCATCGTCTCCTCGTACTTGGGTGCTTACATACTTTCATATATGCTGAAAGGTCCCGTATAATATTCAGCGTTTCCTTCTCAATTCAAATTTTCCCCAGTCGTATGTCAAATTTTGATGAAAAAATCACACACTCTTGACTTCCGGATCCCGACAGGAGTCAAAATCGATCTTTAAAAATCACGATGGGATTCGAAGACAAACCTTGACAAGATTCATTACGACAGGACTCAAGGATTCAAAGTCGAACCCCAGCAGGATTCCAAGTTGAATTCCTACTGTATTAAAAGCCGCATCTCGATGACAGAATTCAACGTCGAATTCCAACATGATTTGAAGTCGAATCTCGACAGGAGTCAAGATTCAAAGTCGCATTCTGAGAGCATTTGAAGTCGGATCCCGACAGAACACGAAGTCGAAACCGAGCAGGGTTCCAAGTTGACTCCCCACTGGATTCGAAATTGCTTCTCAACAGGATTCGAAGCCGAATCTCGACCGAAGTCGTTGTCTAGTTCCGACCGAATACGAAGTCGAGCCCTGACAGGATTTGATGTCGCATCTAGGCAGGATTCGAGGATGAATCCCAATATAATGAAGATAAATCTCGCAAAGATTTGAGGTCGAATTCCGACAGGATTCATAATCAAATTCCGACAGATTCGACATCGAATCTCGACAGGATTCGACGTCTAATCCTGACAGAAATCGAAGTCGAGCCCCGACAATATTTGAAGTCAAACCTAAACCGAAATTGAAGCCGAACAGCGACAGAATACGTAGTCGAATCCCGGAAAGGTTCGAAGTTGAATTTCAACAGGATTCGAAATTTAACTCTGACAGGCCTGACAGGCCAACGATGCATAAGCTTCGCAGCCTCCCGCGGAATGGTAGTCCGAAGCACCTTCTTTCCCCGCAAAAATATCCACAAGGCCACATGGAGATCACCTAATCAAGAAACGGAAAATCAAATCGACCACGTTTTAATCGACGGTAAATACTTCTCCGACATCACGAACGTCCGCACTTACAGCAGAGCGAATATTGAATCCGACCACTACCTCGTTGCAGCATACCTGCGCTCAAAACTCTCGACGGTGTACAACACGCATCTTGAAGATGGCTGGAGAGATATTCGATCCGCCATTGGTAGCACCGCAACCGCTGCACTTGGCACGGTGCCCCCGGATCAGAGAAACGACTGGTATGACAACGAATGTGAGCAGTTTGTAGAAGAGAAGAATGCAGCATGGGCGAGATTGCTGCAACACCGCACGAGGGCGAACGTGGCACGATATAAACGAGCGCGGAACGGACAAAACTCGATTTTCAGGAGGCGCCAGCAGGAAGATCGAAAACGTGAGGAGACGGAGCAACTGTACCGCGCTAATAACACACGAAAGTTCTATGAGAAGTTAAACCGTTCACTTAAAGGCAATATGCCACAGCCTGATAAGTGTAAGGACCAGGGTTTGCAGAAATCGCTCTCAATAGATAACGAACAACGATAAAAAAGAGGCAAAAACTGTTCCGAATCATAACAAGCCATGATAACAAATTTATCAAACTTGTATACATGTACGAAAAACGAAATCGAATAGGCAGCTTCACAGAAAATGGTGATTTTTGCTTTGTTTTCGCTTCTTTCGTGTTGGTTACTGTGGGGTTTGAGTAAGTCACCATCAGCGTGCGATTATACATTAAGGCCTCTTACGGTGTCATTCAGAATGGCTACCCTGCGGCTCACCAACACAATCTTACAATTACCCACCTCCTCACTGAGAATAGCACCGATCAAATCAGTTTTAGTATAAAACCAAACCTGACCACCATTTCACAAGAAAAAGTATCAGAACTAAGTTTGAACCCAAACCTACTTATTGACAAAATAATCGAATCAGTGCACATTTGGCGTCGATTCAATGAAAATAAAATGTAAATGAAAAAATTTCCTCTTCCCACCGCGCATGCCAACGACGTCGTCGGTTGCTCGTCGTCGGCAGCGTCGTATGCAAGCCGTCATTGATCATTACCTATCGCAGTAGGCAGTGATGTCAACATGAAATTCTGTGAAATCATAGTGAAAACATGTAAAATATCGAAAAAATAATAAATCTCTCTCCAACCTGTTATCTATTAATGTCATAATTATATCTTCATTATTCTACTTTGGAACGTCTTGATAAATTAAAAAAAAAAAACGCAGTGAATTTCAATTATGCTATTGGTGTATTTGAACAGCTGGCAACAATGTCACGATATATGAACATGAACATAAACATCATGAAAAAATAAGACATGAATATCAACGTGAAGCTAATCTGTTAATTTTCTGACACATTTCGTTAGTTTTTGTCATAGTTAAACCGTATTGAGTAATCCTGCGTACAACTCAGACTGAAATCGTTCACATCAATGCAATGTTTACGGTAGTCGGATGTTAACAAAAAAGTGGCTATTTTTGTCTACCTTGTAGATTGGTAGGTGTTGGTAGTCAAGTTTCTCACGACTACTAATCTTGAGTTGATGATTTTTATCGTACAACTACAAAGAAATTAAAGTGCCACCGCAAGTCACCTTAAGGTGATTATACAATAAAGCCAGAAATCGGCCATTTTGTAAACGTGCTTTTCTAATATTTTTTTTCAAGAGCACGAGATGAAAGAACCATAACGCCAATGGGGCGGAAATAATGGTAGATCATTTGCTTAGTTATGCTAAACAATCATAATTTGAGTTTCGGCACTGTTCGAGAACTATTACGCCCAGATTTAGGCTTTTGGAAATGTATATAAATAAACGTGTGGTGAATTTGAAATTCACCACGGGCTTCATTCTATAATCACCTTAACACCTCAGCGTGTCGATCAGTGCGCAGCAAGCCATGACTCGCCCTCTTCTGGTCAGACCTGCGTGGCGTGCACACGCACCCACGGAGAGCTGCTGTCATAACAGTTCGCTCCGGCCATTTGGGGCCACACATTTTGGCGATCCTGCCAGGTTATTTGTTGGATCCTGACGCTTATTTCAAAAGGTGAGTTGAATTCAATTCGTTTATGTGATAATGTGTTGAAATATTTGATGATTTAAAAAAAAAACACAATAAAATGGGTTTGTATTGCTACAAAGCGCGTCTGGAAGAGCGCTGCAAAATGGATTGTGATTTGGACAATCACAAAGCGTGTCTGGACGACCGCTGGAAAATGGATTGTGGTTTGGAAAATCATAAAGCGCGTCTGGAAGACCGCTGGAAAATGGATTGTGGTTTGGAAAATCACAAAGCGTGTCTGGAAGACCGCTGGAAAATGGATTGTGGTTTGAAAAATCATAAAGCGCGTCTGGAAGACCGCTGGAAAATGGATTGTGGTTTGGAAAATCACAAAGTGTGTCTGGAAGACCACTGGAAAATGGATTGTGGTTTGGAAAATCACAAAGCGCGTCTGGAAGACCGCTGGAAAATGGATTGTGGTTTGGAAAATCACAAAGCGCGTCTGGAAGACCGCTGGAAAATGGATTGTGGTTTAGAAAATCACAAAGTGTGTCTGGAAGACCGCTGGATAATGGATTGTGGTTTGGAAAATCACAAAGCGCGTCTGGAAGACCGCTGGAAAATGGATTGTGGTTTGGAAAATCACAAAGCGTGTCTGGAAGACCGCTGGAAAATGGATTGTGGTCTGGAAAATAACAAAGCGCGTCTAGAAGACCGCTGGAAAATGGATTGTGGTTTAGAAAATCACAAAGTGTGTCTGGAAAACCGCTGGAAAATGGATTGTGGTTTAGAAAATCACAGAGCGTGTCTGGAAGACCGCTGGAAAATGGATTATGGTTTAGAATATCACAAAGCGCGTCTGGAAGACCGCTGGATAATGGATTGTGGTTTGGAAAATCACAAAGCGCGTCTGGAAGACCGCTGGAAAATGGATTGTGGTTTAGAATATCACAAAGCGCGTCTGGCAGACCCCTGTAAAATGGATTGTGGTTTAGAAAATCACAAAGCGCGGGAGATCGCTGGAAAATGGTTTGTGGTTTGCAATACTACAAGGCGCGTCTAGAAGACTGCCGTGAAAAGGGTTGAAAATCTAGAAAATTCAAAGGTGGGTCATGGAAGCATTAATTTTGTTTAAAATGTACAACTTTGTGACTTTAGTCATGAGACTACCAGTTTAGCTAGTTCTAACGAATTCGGAGAGATTTGGAGATCTATCGTTCGTATGCTACAAAGTTTTTTGGAAGGCTTAATATATTATCTCGAAGTTTATTTTGGAGTTTACTGGCTTAGTAGTCGTAGCGGGATTACCCGTTGGATGAGATTCCAACATTCACGAAGCTCAAAAACGTTGCCAGCATTCACAAAGTCATAAGTTTGTACATGCGACCCACCTAGCAGAATCGCATATTGCTTGCGACCCTCCCACATTGGCTTTTAGAATTTGGATAAAAATGAGCTCGCGTTAGATTGTACAAACCATTATGAATTGTTTCATATCCCACCATTATATTACTTTGAATTGATTGGAAATTATTTGAAACTCGATTTGATTTAGATAAGATTTGGATTAGAATTTGGTTGGAGTTGGACTTGATTGGAATGGGTTTGAATTGGATTTGGATTGGATTTGAATTAGATTTGGATTAGGATTGCATTTGATTGCATTTGGAACGGATTTAGATAGGATTTTGATCGGATTTGGATTAGATTTTGATTGGATTGGATTTGGAATGGATGTGGATCGGATTAAGATTAGATTTTGATTGGATTTGGATTGGATTTAGATTGGATTAGGATTGGATGTTGATTAGAATTGGATTGAATGTGGCTTGGATTTTTATTGGAATTGGATTGAATTTGGATTGTTTGGATTTCATTGTATTTCAAAAATCTCAAATTTTATAGTTCTTCATTTACTACATAGATCCAAATCTAATGGCTGTGATAGATTTGTGGGACAAAATAAGGACAAAATCATGAATCAAGATTCGTCTTTCGCAACCCATCATTGATCAGCCCACGACCTCCCTGGGAGTCGCGGCCAACAGTTTGTGAACACATGTTCTAAGCGGTTCAACATCGATATGTTGAAGATCAGCTTACTGATATTACTATTTGTGATGCTGATAAATGGATTCAATGGACGGTAAAAGATATTTAGATTATTGCCACAATATAAAATGTTTCTTGTGAGATCAAAACCATAACACTAGGTACCAATTTAGTTTAACATTTAAACGATACAACCTATTGACTTGCATTTTGTTGTTCTGCGATTGAAAACCTCTATGATCAGACAAGTTTATTTTGGAGTTCAGTTTTCAAAGGAAATTATCGGTTTCTCAAAAGCAATATGTTCATCTTCGTCTCGCGTAAATAACATAATCGGGTTGTACATAAAGATGACGTTGAACTACGGAGCTGTATATAATGTACAGGTTTTCGACTTTTCTGTTCCATGAGACTGAAGCAAGCGTTTTCAAGCCCAGGGTGAATCTGTTTTCGTTGTTCATCCTGCGCTCCTGAGATTGAGTGAGCTTTGCGATCCCTAGTGATGTATATTATTTTAAGACCAACATTTGAAAAGGGTGATGAAAATAAAATTTTCAAATAATCGAGATTGAATAACACTCTCAAGCGATCACATATCCAAATTATCGATCGATAAAAACTCGTTAGAGAGTAAGTATTGTTCGATAATTGTATCTCGATTCGCAGCATTGATTAATACTACTTTTGAACTTATTTTCCCACATGACACCAAAACACAATGCCAAACATCCAATTGAACTTCATTGTTGACATTAAATTGGTATTAGTTAGGTTTACATCTGAATGATAATTAATTCCAAAATCTGAAAAGTTATCGCCTACTTTTCACACCTGAAAAGTTATCAAATGATAATTCCAATAATTATCGTATGAGAATTAGAGTACCGCTGCTACGGGGTAAGATCTACCACGGTTACATTGCTAGCTACAGGCAAATCCTAACCCAACGATTACCTTCCTCATTATCCAACTCCGTGGTACTTATGAGGGTGTCGCTAAGTCGGTGGCCTCTCGTTAAGTAAGTACTACATCAACACTTCCTTCCTCTCCCTAGTTACGGTGAAGATGGGCGTGGCCAGGAGTAGTAATCCTCATGCTTTTGTTATTTTTGTTTAAGACTGGAATCAAGGACCACTCCCCTTCTTGACTTCTGATAGCATTCTAGATAAGGATCTCAAAAGTAAAACATGAGTATCACTAGTGTCCAATCTACGAATTACACCGTAACAATGCTAATGCTAATGCTAATGCTAATGAGAATTAGAGTACCGCTGCAACCGACGCAAACTGGGACCGAGACTAAGCACTATGTCAGTCTTAAAGCTCGGTGCCTCATTACAGAAAAGCCCATCGTAAAAGCTGGGCTGTCAACGGCGTTTGTTGGTCAGGTCATCCTATGGAGGAAGTCAGAGTTGACGCGATGCAACAAGACGCGACAAAAAAAAAGTTTGAGAGTTTATTGATAACTATTATAATAATTATTATTCCTTCAAATGAGTTGCGTCAGACTTTGCGTTTACTCCGGCAGACACCTAGGAATCAGCAAAAACGAGCCGAAGAAAGTTTACCAGAACTGGCAACAATAGACGTTAGCGAGAAGCTGTCGTCAAACGCCCCCAAGCTTTCGAGAGAAAACGCGCGTGTAACTTAGCAGAAATGAACTGCATCAGTTAAAAGCCCTCTAAGTTGCAATAACTTGACGTCTATGCTGGCTAGAGGTTTCCAGTCAGCCTTACGAACAATGGCGCAAAATCCAGAGATGGCGAGATCGATTCTTGATCCGATCTAGGATGTTTTCGGGTGGGAAACATTCTCGACATAGTGTTTCCATTGACTTTGCGACACAAGATGGTAAAGATGCAAAGGCAGGCATAGAAAGCTTTCAATTAATATCTAAAGAAATGCTAATAGATTGTTAAGTTGAAACGCAGGCCAAGTTTCAGTTGGAATGTAGTGCTATGCAAGAAGAAGCTTGCGATGCACTTATGAGATTGACTGATTCGCCGGAGCCGATTGCTAAACTATTAGCATGTTTTCAAAAGTAAAGAATCATACATGTAAATATTGTAACACTGGAGTTGGTTTTCACGCGGAGGATATAAGCCGCGTAAATTAAAACAACATAAAAAACTGCGTAAATTCCAAAATTCAAGTGAAATAAAATCGCATAAAAAAGCGATTCGTGTATAGAAACCGCGTAAAAAAACGACTTCAGTATACATCGGGTATGAAGCGTTGACTCTTCCTTGATGGAATGGTCCAAGAAAATTGAAAATACATCGGAAACGGCTAAGATATTAACGATCAAAGTCTATCATATTTTCATGAATTTTTCGAGTTTTTACAATCGTAGTGTACCACAATATAGAAAAGTCAGACTAATCATTGCGTTCTATGCTAGAGGATTTTTTTTCCCTTTTTTAATGAGAGAAGAAGGGAAATGTGGGGTTTGAGTAAGTCACCGTCAGCGTGCGATTATACATTAACACCTCAGCGTGTCGATCAGTGCGCAGCAAGCCATGACTCGCCCTCTTCTGGTCAGACCTGCGTGGCGTGCACACGCACCCACGGAGAGCTGCTGTCATAACAGTTCGCTCCGGCCATTTGGGGCCACACAGTTACTGCACAGCTGTGTAGAACAAGTTGAAATGCATCATCAGAGCAAGTGCTCCACACATTTGGAGCTTTCAAAAAGAAATTTATCATGGGGTATAGCATCCCGAATCAGTTCTCTATCATGACAGCTTGCGAAAAAAAATTCTCGCGGTATACTACATATCATATATGCATACAGAGATGATAAGTGAGAGACTTGCTCTTTCTCTTTGGGATTCAATCCCTTCTTCTTCTTCTTATTGGCATTACATCCCCACACTGGGACAGAGCCGCCTCGCAGCTTAGTGTTCATTGAGCACTTCCACAGTTATTAACTGCGAGGTTTCTAAGCCAGGTTACCATTTTTGCATTCGTATATCATGAGGCTAGCACGATGATACTTTTATGCCCAGGGAAGTCGATACAATTTCCAATCCGAAAATTGCCTAGACCGGCACCGGGAATCGAACCCAGCCACCCTCAGCATGGTCTTGCTTTGTAGCCACGCGTCTTACCGCACGGCTAAGGAGGGCCCCCATCACACACCTGACGGAAAAGGAAGTGAACAAAAAGGAAAGGAATGTGGATGGGAGAACAAAGGGAATGTTTGGAAAAGGGCCCTTGAAGAGGGCATACAACGCATAAGCGTACAAGAGCTTATAGCTCCTTACCACAACGGGTTATGAACAACAAAATACTCTGAAGGTTCAGGTTTCTGAAGTCAATTTCACTAAATAAGTCTTTACCAAATATTTGGAAGCGCAATTGTGCATAGACTGGGCAGTTACATATTAGATGATAAGAAGTACCATAATCGGATTCACAACTATCACAAACAGATGATTCAACGCGTTGAACATTTGCCATGTGATAGTTCAGTCGGCAGTGACCTGTCAAGGCCTTGACTAAGACACTGCAATTCTATTTAGACAGATTAGCTAAATAGCTTGCTACTACCGGAAATGGCTCCCGGATGTACAATTTTGTTTGATGACATGAATCCAGACTACTCCAATGCCATTTGTGCTGAGTAACAGCTCAAGAGTTGATCAAAAGCTTCACCCAACACTTGGATATTGAAACAACTGGCTCAGGACCAATAAAGTCATGTGATGCTCCATTACGAGCTAACTCATCAGCCAATTCGTTTCCAGCAATGGAAGAATGGCTAGGTACCCATATAAGGTGTAACGTATTTACTGAATTCAGTTCCTCAATTTGAGTTCGACATGCGATTACTAACTTCGACCTGAAGTTGCCCGAAGCGAGAGCTTTAATAGCTGCTTGGCTATCTGAACAGAAGTATATTACTTTGCCCATAATGCGTTACTGCAGTGCAGATTGCACTCCACACATGATGGCAAATATTTCCGCTTGAAAGACAGTGCAGTGTGTACCCAGTGAGTGTGACTGTTCCAATCTCAACTCACGTGAATAGACGCCTGCACCTGCTCTACCTTCGAGGAGGGAGTCGTTAGTGTAACAAACAATGCTGTCCGACATACTTCTCTCCAAATAGCCAGATGTCCACTCATCCCGCGAGGGGAATTGTGTTGAAAATGTCCTTTAAGGAAAACTAATAACGAGTGTGAGATCACTTGGAGCAAGGAAAATTTTGTCCCAATTAACCATAAGCGGTAACAACGAAGTGTGTGTAGAACTGCGGTTTACAGGATTCTCTTCCATAAAACCGAGTACCCATAGTCGGTAAGTACAAGAAAATGCTTCTTGTTTGAGATGTATGTGTAGTGGAGCTAGGGTTGTTCCGATACTTCCGATATATCGGAATATCGATATTTTTGTTTCGATATCCGATATTTTTGTATCGATACTTTGCTTTCAATATATCGGTTATATCGATATTTTTGGTTCCGATATCGATATATTGAATCAAAATAAAGTAACACAAAAATAACAAATTGAAAATTATTTTGTGAATAAAAATGCTTCAAAATTATGATGGTTATGATAATTTTTGTCGGTAGCGCGGATGGTGTGGGGTTTGCGCTGGTATCACAAATAGTTTTGGCAACTCGACACTTTGTTCTTTGTGCAACATCTGTCATGCCGCTGGTCCTTGAATCCTTTTTTTTTCTTCTAATCTTCTTATTGGCATTAAATCCCCACATTGGGACAGAGCCGCCCCACAGCTTAGTGTTCATTAAGCACTTCCACAGTTATTAACTGCGAAGTTTCTAAGCCAGGTTACCATTTTTGCAATCGTATATCATGAAGCTAACACGATGATACTTTTATGCCAAGGGAAGCTGAGACAATTTCCAATCCGAAAATTGCCTAGACCGGCACTGGGAATCGAACCCAGCCACCCTCCGCATGGTCTTGCTTTGTACTTGCGTCTTACCTCACGGCTAAGGAGGGCCCCCAACCCCTGAGTCCTTACGTGAAGTCAATTAAATATTTGACGTGTTCCTATGATAAATAAGATAAATTACCTTTTGAAATTAGGAACAGATTTGTGAAAATGAGAATTTAGAAGAATTTGAAAACAGGAAAATTTTCTTCCGACATTCAAAAGAATGCCCCGTGGAAATTAAAGAGAATTTCCTTAAAATATTTCTACGGGTTTTCTGATGAAAATTTTGTTTTTTTTCTGATTGAAATTATTGCGTAAATTTTGAAGAATGCCCGTGAAAATCGTAGAGAATTTCCTATCAATATTTCAGGAAATTTCATGTCAAACAAAAAGATAATTTTGAAAAAAGAATATTCTAATGGATTCCGTGAAAATTCTGAATTTTCTTTGAAAATTAAATTAAAAAAAAATCCGTGAAAATTCTGAAGGAAGAATGTTTTGTGTTAAGAATCATAACAACCCGAGCAGAAATACAGAAAAACGTCAGTGGAATTTCAGCAAATTTGTCGAAACTTTAGTTGATTTTTTCTAGCGAACGGAAACAGCGAATGTCATGCCGAAAACGCTGCCGCTACCGGTTAAAGACGAACGCCGCCGCCGATGATTGTTGGACTGGCACATATTGGATGAGGTAACAGAAAAAAGTAATTTGCAATCATTATTGTAAAGGGGTAATACGGTAATACGATAGTAATTGAATAACTACAACAAATGTACTATTCTGAATATTCTTATTTCTGAAATATCATGATTTTCCGATATATCGATATTTTCATTTCAATATATCGGTGATATCGATACTTTGATTCGATTATCGTATCGAATCAAATATCGATATTTTGAAGTATCGGAACGTTCCTAAGTGGAGCCACGTCGAAGAGAACTTCGAGAGCAGCCGTGGGAGTTGAAGAGAACGCACCAGTCATTGCCATTAGGCACATCCTTTGAAGATGGCCTAATTTAGACTGAATTGTCCTCACTTCCCCCTTTTGTCACCACACAAGACATCCATAAGCCAAAATTGGTCGTACAACTGTTATGTAAATCCATTTGATATATTTGGGTTTAGGAACCCAAGTTTTACCAAAGGTTCGTCGGCATTGGCCATACACGCCTTTTTGATTCTGAACTCAATGTTAGGAGTCCAGGAAAGCTTTGAATCCAAAATTAGACCCACATACTTTACTTGATCAGTTACATTGATTTCAGAACAAAAAAGATGTAATGGACGAATACCATTACGATTACGTTTTTCCGTGAAAAGAACAATAGATGTTTTATTCGGATTGACCGAAAGGCCATATTGGCGACACCAACTTTCAACTACCCGAAGAGCGTTTTGCATCAGGTCGAATAAGGTAGTAATGCACAAACCCACTATCAATGTTAGATAGTCGTCGGCAAATCCATAGGTAGGAGAACCACCATTATTGAGTAACCTCAATAACGTATCTGCAACGAGATTCCACAAAAGTGGAGATAATACTCCCCCTAGAGGGCATCCGCAGACACTTAATTTCCTAATCGCTGCTTGACGTAATGTCGAGTAGAGATGTCGGTTTTTAAGCATCTGGTGAATCCATTTGGTAATAATATTAGGTAGCC
Source organism: Armigeres subalbatus (assembly GCF_024139115.2). Taxonomy (NCBI): domain Eukaryota; kingdom Metazoa; phylum Arthropoda; class Insecta; order Diptera; family Culicidae; genus Armigeres; species Armigeres subalbatus. The sequence continues at coordinate 352,625,012 of NC_085141.1, read as the reverse complement.
CATGACAACGTTCGGCTTCCAATATTGCATCGAAAGACACGTTGTCGAAAGCACCTTCAATATCTAAGAAAGCACCCAAGCACGATTGCTTTTGAGCGAATGCTTTCTCGATATCGTACACAACCTTGTGTAGAAGAGTCACGGTGGACTTTCCAGATTGGTAAGCATGTTGATTAACATGAAGAGGCATGTTTACCAAACAGTCATCACGAATGTGATGAACGATAATACGTTCTAAGCATTTCAGAAGAAATGAGGTCAGACTGATGGGTCTAAAACTCTTTGCTTCTTCATACGAAGCACGTCCTCCTTTTGGGATAAACTTTACAGTGACATCCCGCCAGGATATGGGAATATACCCAGTAGCAAAACTGCATACTAAAAGCTTTTTCAAAACATGTTTGATATGCTCAAAACCTCTCTGAAGTAGAACGGGATAAATCCCATTCTCCGCTGGAGGTTTGTAGGGAGCAAAACTATTAAGTGCCCATTGAATTGATTCAGTAGTTATGATTCTACGTGCTTGAGCCCAATACCCATAGCTACATGAAAAGACATCAGGATCATCCGAAGATGTTATATCGACACATCCAGGGAAGTGCGTATCAAATAAGTGCTCTAACAATTCTTCATCAGAAGAAGTGTAGTCGCCATTTGGCTTGCGAATTTCGCCAACTTGGAAATCCTTGGATCTCGCAAGAATTTTATTCAATCGACTGGCTTCACTCAAATTGGAAACATTTGCACAAAGGTTTTTCCAGCCGGATCGTTCAGCAGATCGTAGAGCCTTCTTGTAAGCTTTGCGAGCCAACTTGAAAGAATCCGTCCCTGCTGAATGGCGTCTGTTCCAACTCCTTCTACACTGCTTCCTTAGCTTAGCCAAATCGGAATTCCACCAAGGGGTTCCTCTTGAGGTTTATACAGAACGTAAAGGGCAAGCTTCTTCGAAAGCTTCCACGATGTGCAACGTTGTAGTATCAACTGCATCATCCAAGTCGGTAGGAGTTTCTATAGAAGGTAGATGTCCATGAAATTTGGTAGAGAGCAACTTTGTGTAAAGATCCCAGTTTGTTGAACGAGGATTTCTAAAACGGAAGGTCTGCGAAGTAACATTCAAATGATCAAAGTAGATGTAGCGATGGTCAGATATCGATTCCTCATCTGACATATGCCAATTCGTCAACTTGTGACTGATTCTATTGGAGCAAAGGGTTATGTCTAACACTTCTACTCTATTAGATACCATAAAGGTTGGGCGATTGCCTATGTTAAGTAAACTAAGTTCGGTACTACTTAAGTATTCCATCAAGCTGGAGCCTCTCAGATTGATATCCGAGCTACCCCAGATGATGTGATGAGCATTAGCATCACTGCCGACAATTAGCGGAAGGCCTTTTGAAGTGCAATATATGACAACTCGTTTGAAAGCATCCATAGGGGATGGTTCATCATGTGGTAAATAAACCGAACAATAGACGTATTTCCTGACGGGGGTTCCGCCAGTTGCATCAATTGTGACTGCACATACATCTCTTATTGTTAGTTCAGAGATAAGTGTAGCAACAATAGCATTGTTAACAAGCACACATGCACGCGGCATTGATCGAGAGTTTGCCATTTCTTTACTGAAAGCAGCAAAAACCGGGTTCACTAGGTTACTTAGGTAGAAGCTACCCTTGCGAAAATAGGATTCCTGCACCAAAGCCACTTGGGATTTGCCATTTTGCATAAGTCTACAGAGATTAATCGTTGCTGTTCTTTTATGCTGAAGATTGATTTGAGCTATCTTAACTGAAGCCATTGCAAATTAAGATAATGCACTCCACAACTTCAGCATTAATATGAACAGCAACGATGAAACCAAATTGGTATCTTATCAAGAAAGTCAAAGACAAAACACAGAGTACAATGTGTACAACGCATAAAGCGAATCAATTTAGGTGACAATTTGTTGAAAAACTAAATAAAAACATGCTCATAATCCCACCCTTATTTCTCAAGTTGAGATTGAATAAGAGTAGCCGATTATTTCGGAGAAGCAAAAAGTCAACTACGCCATAGCTCCGGTTAGCGCAGTAAGGGCTAGATACTGTAAGGGGTGCCCTGGTGCTTCACAGGCTCCGTTAGCGGTTAGGTTCTTTTTAGACCCCCCTAACCATTCATTCGTAGGTACGGTAAGCATAAAGCCGCATCACACCAAGAATTTGGGGTCACCTGTATGGTGGCTAAAGCCGGAAGGGTACGATGGGCAGGACATGTTGCAAGAATGCCGGACAGCAACCCTGCAAAGATGGTGTTCGCTTCCGATCCGGCAGGTACGAGACGGCGTGGAGCGCAGCGAGCGAGATGGGCAGACCAGGTGCAAAACGACTTGGCGAGCGTGGGGCGTATCCGAGGATGGAGAGATGCGGCCTCGAACCGTGTATTGTGGCGTCAAATTGTTGATTCAGTGTTATCTGTTTAGATGTTAACTAAATAAATGAATGAATGTATGGTGGACTTCTACCACCGGAACAGGCAATCCGTAGCGTTATTCTTAGCCAGATAACTGGCTGCCGACACCACACAGCTATCTTGGCTGTTCGGGGAGAGAAGTTGACATTGACTTTACGTCAACTCTCAATGTGGCCGAACAGCCGAAAAAAACGATTTTCAATAAGTCCGTCCAGCTATTTGGCTTCGCCGACGACATAGATATTATGGCATATAACTTTGAGAAGATAGGGCAAGCCTACATCAGACTGCAGGGGGAAGCTTAGCGGATCGGACTATCATCCATAAGTGCCTCAGAATGAACTTGCCTCAATGCTCTATCACAAAAACAAGTTTAAAATATATATTAACCGTTTGTTTGAGAAACTGCATATGTGACATTTTTGGCCAAAATTAGTTTTTTATATACATATTATGAATCCTCGTCCAAAAATACGTACTCTGGCAAAAAACACGAAAAAAAATTTTTTTTTTTCAGAAATGTATGAAGAATTTTTCGTTTGTTTGGGAAACTACATGAACACGCACTTCGAAGAGCAATTATGAAGTACGGCTTGCAGATTTCAAACTGGAAGTGCCTTAGGATGTTGAGTTTTGCCAAAAACTATTGATCTGTATGGAAGAAATCAAAAGATTCGAATGTTTTCTCTGAATTGTGAAAAATGGATATATGCAGTTTCTCAAAAAAATGATTCAAATGGCGGAGACGAGCCAGCCTCGGGCTAAAAGTCTCCTTAATAAAGACACACAAAAAAAGATTCAAATGTATTCATGTTGCAATTTCTATACAAGAGTGAATGGCTAGTGCAATATGCTTGGAGGACACGTTCCATGGTTCCTAATTTAGAACGTAAGTGGAAAGGCTTATTTCAATCGAAATCTTTCCGCTCCAGATCACGGTCGTCATGGTTGTTCATGGTTATGCAAGTTGTTGCTGCCGATTGTTATGATGAAAAACATCAAAAGCTCTTGTAACGTTATTCTAGATTCATGATACCTGATAGCCAACTGCCCGGTATTGTAAATTACAAAACCGGGAATCATTTGAAGCGTATCACCATTCGGAATCGGTACGCTGCTGGTGCAACTGCATCAGCGCCAGCTGCATGGAAATGACACAGCGCTCGCCACAAATGCACGGAAAACAGTGATTTATGGCGATCAGTGATGGTCGGCGAGTTTCCACCACTGCACTTTGAGCTCTTGTTGAGTGATTGAAATTGGAAAACAAAAGCATTGCACCATCGCACAGATGTACGCTTACTATATTCGAATGACCAAAATCATGCATTATTAGATACTTGAAAGTTGAAATCGATTTTGATTGTTTCGGTGATCTAATATACGACGACATAAGATATCAGACAACCAATTTTTCACAGATGTATAAGTCAGTCGGATACGAAACACTTAAGATTTGTTTGCAATAGAATTAAAAAACTACCAACCCCGGTAAGAATAATTTGTTAAATAAATTCGAAAATAGTAGTTGATGTAATAGGGATAAGGATCTAAAAATGATGTTACTTTTCTCGAAGTGGTAGTCTACATTGCATTCGCCAATAAAAAAAAATTGCCAACCAAACTTTAGGAATATCCCACCGTGAACGAGAGGGAGTGAAATCGCAGCAGCAAAAATTCGCACTTGTTAGTCGTTGGGTTCGTCGTCTAGAGCACGTTTCGGCCATCTCGTAACAGGAAACTCTTCGCATCGCTGCGATTGTGATTGCTGGAGATGGCATAGCAGGACCGTTCTCACGCGCCAAGTTTCGTACAAGAAATGTGCATTTCTGCATATCGCTGATGCGCGCTCGCTACCGCTTGCAATGAGAGCGGACAAAATTTACGGCAATCTAATCGTCATAAATCACACCTCGGCAAGCCCCTTCAGGAGTGCACTACAGTGGCGTCGATTGTCCGGTGTTTCCGTTTAGAGGGTTGCTGTTCAAGTGCCAAGCAGATGAAATAGGAATATTTTGCCAACATACACGAGACTCGATTGACGATGCAAAGTGGTTGCTTTTGTACGGGGTTTTTCAAGTGATAAATTATTATTGTTCGTATATTTCGAAAGCGTGTGGCCAGGGATGAGTACCTACCTTATAGTGGTGGCGATGCACTGGAATTGAATCTGAAATGAGATGGAAATAGCACTTTTATTAGTTAAATTTATTGATGACTTGTTGGCGAAGCAACAGTTATTTGTATAACTGAAATTAATATTATGAAACTTTTTCGATTTGTATAATCAAAATAAAAAAACTGGAGATATGTGCTATGAAAATTATTTGATTTTTTTTGGTATAGCAAATAGAAAAAAAATATAAATATATTCTAATAGAAAAAAAAATCTATCACAAACGACATCTCTGATTCAGTCGGCGGAAAAAAATGATAAAGAGAAACGTGTAATGAATGAAATTCAATGATCGATTTCTAAAATCCAGTCCTAAGGAAGATCCATGTCGAAGTTTCACACACACTAAATATACTAGAAAGGCAAAAATGTAATCAAACGCAATATCGATTTGGATTGGAATGGATTTTCCATAACATATCTCTTTACCAATTGACCTTGAAATGTATTGATCCATTCATTTAATAATGTGAAACAATCCATTCGAGCGGCATCAATAAGTACAGCAGATACAATTCCACAAGCGACGTTGTAAGCACGTCGGCATGTACACACCAATATGTAAAACTGCATTTCCCGTCGTTCATCCCGTTAATTAAGTGAAAACAACAGCGTGGTGCAGCACATTGGCCACATCAATTGTGAACTAGAAAACCGAGAGATTGTTGACGTCATGTACCTCTGCCTGTACGGACGGGCGGTTTGCCGATATGGGAACAATTTCCATAAACACAAAGTACTCTGCCATCCGTGAGCAAACAACACCGAGCCGAGTATGGTAATACGAGTGGCGGTAGGGAAGCTCTTGATATAACATCAACGAAAAAAAACATGAGGAATGCCACGTTCTGTCTTTATGGAGAATAACATGAAAAATACGTGACATCATTTCGGTTGGCATTGAAATAGTTTAGGGTGATTTGATCAAGGAAATAGTTGTGGCGCGAAGTGCCCATTCGTTGCTGAACCACGATCGGAATGCTCAAGATAATCTCGCTCCCGCAATTACTATTTCTATTCGGAACATTCTGACGAGTCGTACAAAGTATAACCATGAGAATAACAATTCGAAAAATGTCCGTACTTGTGTAGGAATGACGGTATGTAAGTTAACTTTCAAGCATATCGTGACTAACAGACATATTCGCAATCAACCTTGGCAAAGAGCTGTCCTGAAACATGAATCAACAACGTAAAACAACGGCGGTTAGCGGCATGTGAAATTCAATTACCCACATAGCATTCGCTGCCAAAAGGCAGCATCGAAACACAACATGCAAAACTGTATGCTAATCTTTCACCCTCATCCAAGGGCAAGGTGAAACAAAACCTCTCTACAGCATACTGATGGCATACCTAGTCAAATAACACTGCGGATTGTGTTCTTCGCTGATGATTGCATAGATGGCGTAAGCACCGATGCCATTTGGAAAATATATGGTGACGAAACGCAAACATTTTCTGAATTTTGTGCTGAAGTTACTATGCTTATCGAATGAAACATATTGTTAGTAGTGATTATATTATTTTCGGAAGCTATAATTCAATTTCAATAAATTGAATCATATGCGTTTAAGTCATCTATGCAATCACGTGAAAAATTGCTTCCTATTCCTAGGGTTTTGATATTTATATTTCCATACAACATAGACAAATGCTTTTCTAGTATTTGTCATTTAGTAGGTATAGAAACTTTGGATAATCCTGGCTGTACAACAGCAAGAACAACCGCAGCACATTATTGGTAGTATAAATATATGACCAGTCCTCTGAGTTGGTGTATGTTGAAGGCGGAAATCAATAACACGACGCCAGAAAGTACAGCTCATTCCGCTACGTCAAACACCGCTCCTGCAATTCTGCTTTCTAGCTTGATGGCCTGAAAGTGAAGTGAAAACATTGCAATCGATTCCGTTACCGCAGCGTGGTTGATTGACCGCATAAGTAATTAATTATTAATAAACATTGACGCCATCGGTAGGAGTGTTGCTACATTACATAACTGAGAATACTGATTCATCCTGCATTATGACATGACTACCAATCGCCGGGGTTTTGCTAAATCGCATCATGCACCAATCAACCAATCGTAACGCACTATTTTGTTATCGTGTAGCTAAATGCAAATGATAACAACAGCGTAGTTGACCTGGATGACAAATTGAACCCATCTCTAGAACAAATTGGAGAAACTGTTGATGGTGTTGTTGATTTGCGTGGGAGTGCTCTCAGACTCGACAAATCGACGTTTGAATCTTTGTTTACAAAAACGGATAGGTCGTTTTGAAAATTTGGTATTGAATTATGACTATTTTCAATAAAAAAATGATTAACTTTTATGCATAAAAAGGGAAAAATGTGTTAAACTCATGCTTTTTATGCATAAAATTTTACTCCTTTTGGGGGTAGTCTCATTCTCCCGCAAAAGAGCATAAGAGCAAAGAGCATAATAAGAAATTATTTCTCCTCAAAAAAGCATACTTTCAGTTTTGCGTGTTGGCGACTTTTTCATGGTTCATGTTGCGTAATTTAGGAACAATCCTCGATACTCAGAAATGCCATTATGTATCGTTACGTAACCCGAGAAAAGCTTTGAGAGCAAATCAATAACTAATTTTGTTGTGAAATCGGTGAATTTTGATAACCCAGGTTGTTATACTTTTGGTCGTTTTAAAGGTTAAAAGATCAAAATCTATAGCAGACATATCGTACTGTGACATCAAATAGTTTATATAGATGAAAGCAAATTGAAAACTAATTTTTATGATGGTTTTCGTTAACAAAATAAGTAATCAATTTGATGTCATATCATACAATTAAGAAATTGAATTTGATGTCGTCATCAGAATATGTTTTCAATTTGCTCTATTTATGATATCAGACTTTGCTCGGGAACCTAATGACGGTCTTTTTCAGAACAAGGAGTAGATCTTCTGCCATGGTAACATTTTTGTAGTTTTTTTATTACTCAAAAACAAGTAACAAAAGCAGCAGTACAAAAAAAATAATGCAGGAGAAATTAATTATGTTCTTATTGTTATTTTGTTATTATTTGATTGCATAGATTTTGGTGGTAAATCGAAGTCACATAATCAAAATTTCAACCGAAAACAATCGTGTATAAAAATAATTCTGTGTTCAGGGCGGACTTGATTAGAAAATGGCTCGATTATCCAGGGTAATATTTTTACCCATCTTACAAAAATAGAATGTATTATCGGTGTGTATCCGTAACGTATCAAACATGTGCAAGACACCTAGTAATGATAGTGCCTTTCTCGCTTTCCTATGGGACTGTTCACAAATGACATAACTCTTTAGAGGGAGTGAGGAAGTCAGACCAAGCGTGACGGTCAGTACAAAAGCATTCAACCTTCCATAAAAAAGGGTTGCGAGAGGGAGGGTGGGGCATCAAACTCATCAAATTCAGCGTTACGGATTTTGTGAAAGAACCCCAAGGGAACGGAAATCAAGAACATTCATAAAAATGGTCCTCCGGAATATCTAGAATGGGTTCGTTTACAAATTACGTAACGCTAAATTTTGGACCTCCATCCTCCCCCTAGTAACGCTTTTTGTATATGGAAGGTTCAATTGGTTAGTACACAGAAAAAAAATCCATGGTAACGGTTACTATTTTGTAGACTACGCCATGTTTTTAATACAACCACAAATTTTCAGTTAAATTAACCACGCATTCGGACAAATTCACCACTGATTCAGTTCATGCAACAACATTCCACCAGGACCACAGTTGATTTTTACTGCGCGCATGGTAAAATCAAATGGGTTTGTTGTCTGTTGGTGCGTATTCTTAAGTTAACCCTCGGAATGGAAGTATCGACCGCAACATTTTTTGCGTGTATGAATCGTCCACTGCCTCTGTGAAAATGGTTCCTGATAGGAATCCGCAGGGGACAATAAGGCGAGGTGCGCAGAGAGCAAGGTGGATCGACTTGAGGTCCCTCCGTGGACAACAAAGTGGGCGACGTGCAACTACTGAAATAGCTGAATGTAGACGAATTTTATGCACTGCAAAGGCCTTAGTTTAAATAAATCAAATGAAATAAATTCCGTTGTTAGAATGTCAAATGGTGCTATGCGATGAAATTCATTATTTTTGTTTTATTTCATGGATGTTCCGGAATTTTCGAAAGGCCACGGTATGTATAAGCTACAACATCAAGTGCATACTCATAATATAGAAACAAATGCATCCGAAAAATCTTAGTGCTTAACGATAAAATTTAGAAGTTTTCATTTTTTTGGGATCCTCTAGATTTTCCGGAGGACCATTCGGTGTTTAGAGGTGTGTGCCGTCGCCGCCGACAGTTTATGGCAATCCCGTTGAAACTCCAGATGAAAAGCTTTTTTTTTTAAATTCTATACAATTTTTCGTTGAAATATTGCGTTGCGTTGCGTTGTAACGGAGTATTTCGTTGATTGCATACTATTGTCATGTATATTCTTTAACTTAGTTACTCCAACTAATATTACTATTTGGGAATTAATAGCAACCCAATTGGAGGTCAAAAATGATAAAGCATGAAAACTACCATTGCTGGCCACGCCCATCTTCTCCGTTACTAGGGAAGGGAAGGAAATGATGATATGACATCTACTTAGTGAGAGGTCAGCGACTCACCGACGCCCTCATAGATGTCAAGGAGTTGGAGGGTTGATAGGGAATTTAGTTTTGGAATATCATCATAAGCAAATGATATGATAAGTTTATTCAAACGTTGGGAGTGACCATGCTAAGAAATTTATGTCACTCCGTTTTCCTAGATGTTTAACTTCCTGGGACGGGACAAGGTATTAGACTTGCCCTGGCTAATAAGCCTAGGTTTAAGCGCCATTGCTCGCTCTCTGAAACGAGAAGAGAAAAATCATATATGGAAAACCCCTCCCCGCATGTGCTAATGTCAAATTCAAACTAAAAGTATTTATGTCAAGGATTGAGTGTACTTGTTGCCCCTCTTTGGAAGAAATTATGGAACTAACCCAATGTTAATCAAAAAAACTCCTCGGATTTGTTGAGGAATGCTCTGAAAATCCTCAAAATTATCCGAATCTTATTTTGTTGTCCCCTCAAAATATTATTTTTGGCAAAAACATCCGAGGGGGGGGGGAGACAAAATAGTTTTTAAATATTTATATCGGCCTTATTTCTCAATGTTCAGTAATTAAATGTTTATATGAAGTTGAACTATGGAATTAAATATGAATAATGAAGCAAATTGGTTTGATCTCACCGGACTTCTGCATATGTGGCCTTTTGCGTTCCAGGATCTACCCGATCTAAGCGAGTGCAGCGGTACCTTGCTAGAAACGAGAACCTCTTTGACTTGAGCATCGCAGTAAAGCCGCATCACATCAGGCATTAGACTTCTCTCGAACGTTTCATAGTTTGCCCTTAGTGCTTCATAAAGCCGCTGGAGATGATTGCAATGGATGGTCTCGTGATGCAGAACTCCTTTATCCAATATGTTCTCGCGATTCGAGTCCACACCTTGTCACATATATTACAAGTCTTCCTTAGAGATGCAGATTACAAGTACTCCAAAAAGCGTCACAGTGCGCCGAAGAACAATCAGGCACAATATTTCTACCAATTTACGCTTCACTTCCAGTTTTTGTTCACACCACTTCCACCACCATACCATTCACATTTGTAACCAAATTTCAGGAAAAGAAATAATCTTAGAATATAAAACTAATTAGAAACGTAAATACAAATTTGCAAAGAAATGACGGACCGAAAACAAACACGTATGTTCAGAACCATGGCATACTCTGATCCTCAACAATTTTTCGTTGAAATATTGAAAAAGCTTTTCGTAAAAACTAAGAATTTCGAAATCTCGAAAACACTACCGTTGAAATTCTGAGTAAATTTCCAATAATTAGGGAGATCTTTTTGCAAAATTTAAAAGAAAGAAAGATAGGATCACCATCTTTGGCCAGAGGTCACTCAGACTGAATACTTAACACTAAGCATTAGACAATGGACAGGACATGCACACAGCACCCAGTGAACAAGTGGAGCGTTTTCCACTACACGAAATGCTTTCTCCTTACTAGGGCGGGAATCAAACTCACACTCCATGGCGTACAAATACGCTTAGTTAGACGACTTATGCCACAATTTCAAGAAATTTCCCTGGTAAATTATAAAGAATTTCCTTCAGGAATCTCGAAGAATTATCTGCGGAGATTTTCAAGGATTTCCTGTCGAAATTCAAATGTTTTGACGGGAAGGGCCGTTTGTTGTTTGGCCGAATATGTTATTAATCCGAAACTCGACTGGCATAAAATCATTTGGTCGATTTTGGAAAAAACTCGTTTGATCCAAAATGTTGCTTGGCCGGACGATGTGACATAAGGTCGAAAACGGTGTGGCCAAAAATGTCATTTGGTTGAAAGCAACGTACAGGTGAAGAGCATACGGCCGAACTGATAATTTTGCCGAAAAAGACGTTTGCTCCGACAGCTTATTTGTTCGATAATGGCGTTTGGCCGAACGGGTCAACGTTTTTCGCCGTATAATCCGATCAGCCGAATAACAAATTGCTTTTCCAGCTAAACTACCGTTTCGTTCAAAGGGAATTTTCGACGACAAGGCCCATTCGACCAAACGACCTGTTAGGGCATTCGGCTTCGACTAGTTTGCCAAATGACTAGTTGAGTCATACCGCCAAACCATTTTCCACATTATAACCGTATCGGACAAATGGAAGATAGCTATCGGCTTAACGTATTACTCTCTAAATTCTGATAAATTTGAAGCATGCATGCTCGGTGGCATAGGCAAACTCGTAAACAATTTCCCGTGAAAATTTCAAAAAAATTCCCATGAAGTTCGATTATCGGAGGGAAGAGTTCGAAGAGTTCGATTATCCGGAGGGAAATTTTTCTCAGCACTCCGGATAATCGAGTCCGGCCTGTATTTGTTCCTGTATTTCTATGACATTAAAAATTGACTGAAATACTGTAATACACGTAGGGCCCTCCTTAGCCGTGCGCTAGGATATGATGATACAACTCAATTGAGACTGCCTTGTTGTGTTTTAGTTAAACTAACAACATGCTGCCCTACGAAAAACGCGCCGCCACCAATCGAAGTAATCGATTGTCATTTTCAACCAATCAGCAACCGGTACGATTGTGACAGCAAATCGGTACGATTTTCACTGACTACTTGGCACATCCTATCCTAGGCCGTGCGGTAAGACGCGCGGCTACAAAGCAAGACCATGCTGAGGGTGGCTGGGTTCGATTCCCGGTGCCGGTATAGGCAATTTTCGGATTGGAAATTGTCTCGACTTCCAAAAATGGTAACCTGGCTTAGAAACCTCGCAGTTAATAACTGTGGAAGTGCTTAATGAACACTAAGCTGCGAGGTGGCTCTGTCAATAATGTAATGCCAATAAGAAGAATAATAAGAATACTGTAATACACGTAAAATAGTCAACAAATGAATTAAAGAAGCGTCGAATAAAGTACACGATCTTCTAAGATATGATTTTACATGGCATTCCTTGCGTTATGTATGACGGACTTCATTCTTGCACGAGAACTTTTGAAGCATCGCATCGACAATATTATGGTAAGTTCATTAAATTTTTACCGCAACCTTATTGTTAGATTCGATACCTTTGGAATATACCTTGCCAGAAGTTTTTAATTACGTTTCTATTTTTGAACAGCATTGGAAATACTTAGGCTTTGTCCCATTGCTCGAATTAAAATTAATTAATTAATCAGTATGCGAAATTATTATGTTTTTGGAAACTGATTTACAATATTTCATGAAATTTTAGATTCAGCCTCAGTTTTTATAATGGATTGAAAATAAGTAGGGTTGGAATATGTCGATAATAGGCCTTTTCATGTGACGCTGCCGAGACTGCACTTGTTTACAACCGCTGGACAGGCCCGCAAACCCGAAGCTGGCACCTTCATAGAAGAACTGTCAATTGACGATAAAATCAGCTGTTTTTAAACGTCTCGTGAAAAGGCCTATACAGTGAAAAACATGGATCTCAGTACTGTATCGCTTATAAAAAAATCTACTCTTCCGCTAATTTTTGATCGCAACGAAAAATACGCGCCAGATAGTCGCCTAGGAAAAACATACCTCCTACTACATAGCTACTTTGATATTTTTTAAAATTTGGTCGCCACGTGATGCATACGTGGCGGTGAATGCTTGGATAGCACGTGCTATTTGTACTGCTGAGAATTATTTCACATCTTAGAGCCTTGGAAAATGATCACGAAAGTTGTCATTTTGTTACAAGGCACAATATACTCTACGGCCAATCTTATCGCCCCCGCCGTCATGAGTGGAACTGTAGCGTCGAGAAAAAATCATTGCCGGCACCAACTTTCAAATTACAATTCATCCACACAGAACTCACCCTGACAGGCTGTTCATTTCGAGCGTTACCGCATGAATGTGAGTGACCCATTCAAACGCGTAGTGAATTTCTGTAATTTGTTGGGTGGATGTGTACATTTTACTGTGGTGAATTTCATATTTGTGGCGCACTGGGTGAGGTAAATTCTGTTGTTAACTCCTCTCCTCTCCCTCTCCGGGAGTGTGAGATCGATTACAAGGAAGGAAGAACATAAAAAAATGAAATTAAAACACATCACCTTCATTCAGGGCTGCCGAATATTTACAACCCTGAAGATAAGTAATAATTCAAGACAAAATTTTCAAAACGACTTATCTGCTTTTGTAAACAAAGATTTAAACGACGATTTGACAAATCTGATAGCTCTCCTACGCAAATTAACACCATCAACAGGTAGCGGAAACCTTCACCTACCTATTGGTGGCGTTGGTTTGCGTGGGAGAGCTATCAGATTCGTCAAATCGTCGTTTGAATCTTTGTTTATAAAAGCAATTAATTGCATATTATTCGGCAACTCGGCCGTACGAAAACCATTTTTTTGTTAAATATCTTGGATGTGCATATGCACAGCATATGTTTCGAAATGGACAAATTGATATGAAATTTGCGAAAAAAATCCACGTGTCTTGAGGGACTCGAACCTCAACCTCCTACTCTCTAGATAGGCGTGATAACCCCTACACAACAAGACCACTTAAAGGTCACGTTTGCGGAAAAGCCATCAGAATCGCATGTGGAGATTGGACAAATCAAGCATCCGAAAGATATTCAATTTGCAAAAAGAGAGCTAACCGCGGTGGAGGTTGGTACTCGGATTCTGATGGCTTTTCCGCAAACGTGACCTTTAAGTGGTCTTGTTGTGTAGGGGTTATCACGCCTATCTAGAGAGTAGGAGGTTGAGGGTTCGAGTCCCTCCAAGACACGTGGATTCTTTTTCGCAAATTTCATATCAATTTGTCCATTTCGAAACATATGCTGTGCATATGCACATCCAAGATATTTTACAAAAGCAGATAAGTCGTTTTGAAAATTTTGTCTTGAATTAAAATACCCCTAAAAACCCACGGCACGGCAAATGCTGGGTAAAGCGTACCATTGGTACTTCGCGTACCTGAAGGAATAAAATAGACCCCATCTCGCGGTCCTTAGCCTCTTACCCAGCAACTCCTATCCCTACCTCCCCGCGGTGCTGGCCGGGATACGAGCAACCTTAGGGAAGATCGGGTAACCAACCCCGGTGGGAACTATGGTCGTATGCTGACAGGGAAGGGGGTTTGCTCTTCCGGAGGTGCAAATCTTATTGAGCGTCTGTTCTCCATGTCAGGATCGGCTCACAACAGCGTCTGTTCTACATGTTAGGGGCGGCTGATCGTCGTCCGAGTGCCAACAAGGGACACTAAGCAAAACTGTGCACCATGGTTTACCGGAAATAAGGAATAATGATCCTTCGGAAATTTAGGAAGTTTGGTGTCAGGCCCCTGCAAGCCAGCCTTTAAAAATCCTAAGCAACGAACAATCAACAATCAAAAACCCAATTTTGCAATTTTATTTTCTGATACATTTTCAAACTTTTCCGTCTTCGCCGGTAGCTTTTTTTTACCGACGACGGTTGCTATTTTTTTTTATTGAGTTCGATTCCTAAATGTGTGATTCTGGATTTTTTCGTAATATTTTCAAGACATTAACGGAAAAATGTTTTGAAATTTTCCTGAAAATCTAAATAGACTTTTATTTCTTTCAAATGTTCCAATATTTTTTGTAGGGTTAGGCATGTATAACACTTTACGGACCCACGTTACTTTATGATATGTACAATTGATATCATCTGAATCTAATGAACTTTTTCAGGAAATTCAATTATTGGGAACGGTTTTTCCAAGAAATTTATTTTAATTTTCTTTCGGTTTTCCGACAAGAAATACTTTGAAATTTGCACGAGATTTTTTATACCCTTTAGAGTTCTACAGGGAAATCGTTCGAAATATACAAACAGAAATAAGAAAATCTTTGGAATTTCCGCGGAAAAATCTTGGAATTTTCATGGGAAATTATTCAGAATTTCCACGAAAAAGTTCTACGGAAAATTGTTCAAAATTTCCATGGGGAATTCTTTTCGAATTTCCAATGAGTATTCTTTGGATTTTTCGTTCGTATGACCATTTTGGTCAAATTATATTTTCGGACAAAATATATTTCTTTTCTATTTTATATTTCGACCAAACGGCGTTTTTTGACATATTACCTATTCAGCCAAACAGTTGTTAGCCCAAATGACCAGTTCGACGGAACGACATATTCGACCGTATCTCTCTTTCGACCAAACGTCATTTTCGACCAAATGGGGACAAGCACGGAAAAGCTTTATTTCTCTCACTGAAAAAAGGAACAACTATCAAATTTGACATTTACTGGCCTTGTTGATTTTTAACCTTCATAAAGAACGAAAGAGGAAGAGATTCGTTCGTGTAGTGCCCTACATCAGCCCAACAATTTTCGGCCCCGTGGCTGGAAGTCATACGGCGTAAAGCCATTTGGCAAAATAATACATTAAGCCAAAAGTCATTGAATTTAAATCCATTTGGTCGAGTTGAACGTGTGGCCGAAACGGTTATTAGGACGAAAATAGTTTGGCTCAAAATGTCATTTGGCCGTATGATTGGTCGTATTGATGATTTGGCCGAAAAGCCGTTTGCCTTAACGGATTAGTTAGAAGAAAATCGTTTGGCCGAAATGTTTGTTTGGCAGAAAGGGCCATTTGGTCGAACGATAACCTATTTGTCTTTGTCCAAGTGACTTTTTCGACAAAATGACCAGTTCGATCGAACGAATATTTCGGCCAAATTTCCTGATCATTTCGGCCAAACGTCATATTCAGCCGAATGACCTGTGAGGGCTTTTTGGCCAAATGACTTACTTAACCAAACGGCTTTTTCGGCCGAACGACATTTTTGGTCGTATGGTCTTTGTCCATTTCTGCCAAATGTCATAGATAGAAAATTACAGATCAGTGGCGTAACGTTTGTGCTTCCCGTATCACGATTTTCGGACAGCTTTTCAGCTCTACGCCTATAACCCGATTTTTTAATTTTGTCGCAATGATTTTTTTAAATTTTTTTTAAAGTTCATCACTGAAAACCCGAAAAGCACAATTCCGATTGAACTCAGCAACTCACGTGCGACTTGATTTGGTGGTAAGTATATTAGTTTAGGTTACTCAACATGGTGGTACTTTACCGCCCAAGATCGCATATTCATCCAGCAAGGATGGGACTGATATGCGATCATATGCAGTTTATGTGTCAGATATCAGTGTCTTTCATCACAGTAATCAAAAGTTCATACTTGAGATCAAGCAATCCAAAACAATAAATATGACATTTAAAGTACCGTTTAATACTTATGCTTTTACTATTTAATCCCATTTATAAATCAGACGGAAAATAAAATAAGACTGCGCCTCTAGCGTTTTAATACTTATGCTTCTACTATTTAATCCCATTTATAAATCAGACGGAAAATAAAATAAGACTCTACCTAAATTACTATAAATGCTATGATTATAGTGTCTTTAACTCTATCAAATCCACCAATTTGCACTGTTTTGTCGACGTTGACATCACACGTCGATCTGCTGTGAGGAATGTTTACAAAAAATAAACTAAAAAATGAACATCCGTTAAACTAAAAAGCTCCGAGTTCACTAAAATATTAATTATTTGAAAACATCACCCATGGCGGATATCTTTTTCCGACGGAAAAGGAGAAGAACCATGGATAAAGAATACGCGCGTGGTTAACTCCGTAAGCGTAAATGTGTTTCGGACGGTACGAAAATTGCATAACTACGACATTATCAATTTGGCAGTATTTAAAAACCCGTGACACGCGACCATAATCCGCCTGGCCACGCAGCCAACGAGTCCCGACTATGGCTCTGTCATTATTCTCCATAATAACAATCATCCCAATTACCGTCATCAACATTACCATCGCAGTAGGCAAAGTCTCGTGATTTCATGGCTAGCTCTGCGATATGCTGACTGGCCATTGCAGTGGCTCGAGCTAACTTTGGTGCAAACTTTCAAGGCAAATTCGGACATCTGAACTCAAATTGCTTCACCGGTTCCTCGGATTCAACTACGAAATAAGTTGGACAGTATGACCGTCTGGTCTGGAACATGACCTTGCTGCATGCAAATTGCAAATCAAATGCAGGATGAAGAAATCAGACGAAATATGCATCAGCGCTGAAGCGGAAGGCGACAAATGGTCGTAAAAAGAACAGTTTTATTGCGGGGTCTTGCCAACTACGGTCGAACTGCTATAAAAATGTTTGTTTATCAAATATGTGCTGATCAGCGACTTGGTACAGAAAAGTGTTCACAACTTGGTTCACAACCATTGCGATTCCAAGAAATTTCTTTGTGCCGCTGAGTCAGAGCTTGTCCATAACTCAATACTCTAACTACTTCAGACCAGACGGGACTGGGAGCAAAGGCAGCATGTCAATGCATAAAACTGCCGCAAGTACAAGTGCAGCGTGAACGGGTTGCATATTTCATAAATTACATTTTTGCACCCAAGATATGAGGAGTGGGGAGGCCTTAATTAATAGCCCCTACTATAATAATAATAACGAAAATGATAAGTGCATGCTCCTTGAAGGCCGTTGGCCGTATCTTGTCATCTTGAGAAGGGCACACGACGTGTGGATGGTGTCACTTTCTTGGTGTCGCACCCATCGCATCGGTGTGGCGACACTGTGCTGTCATATATGCCATGTGTGATAACCGAGAAGATGGACGAGGTTTCCGTCCTGCTCGATGATGCTCCTTTTGTGTTCATGGTATGGCATAAAATATGTTCCATTAAAATTGAGAAGCTGACGGCGGCGATGACTCGGATGCGTTGCATAAAAGGTAGGCACTTGAAACGTGAACCGGTAATGGGATATCTACGCCCAAATGAAATATGATTTGCAAGTGATGGGCCTGACGCAATCGACTGTTCATCAGTGCGAAATTGGAGCCCTGAAGGTCGCCAGGTTGAAAACGCACTGAAAGGTGGGACGGATATTTTGTCTAATGCATACATTAGATATTTCAGCAATGTTGCTTGAAACATTTTCAGTGTGACACTTTTCGTTGAAGCTGTTACCATTGCAATTATATTAGCAATTGTTACCATTGCAATTACATAGCTTTCAACGGCATGTTCTGTAGAAATTCCAGATAATATGCAGTGAAGTTAGTCTTGAAATTCCTTCAATGGATTCCCATTGAAATCTACTGAAAACAAATATGGGAGAGTCATAGACGAAAAATAGTGTTGAAAATTTTGAAAGGAAGGCGGCCAAGGAAAGGGCTGCGGCCAAGAAGGAAGCTAAAAGTGCATCGTCCAGGGATCGGATTTAGAGGCAACAGTAAGAGCTATGCCGAAGTCTTGAGAGGTGAAGAGAAGCTTTCTAGCTTAGAAGAAGATGTCAAATGCATCCGCAGGACGCAGTAGGATGAGATGAATGCCACAGGGAATAGTTCCGTGTATGAAAAGTCGACTGAAGATGAGGATGATTGAGATTACCGAAACAGGTGACCTGGTCGACGCACTGAAGGATTAGTGTGGAGTCGAGATGCAGGACACCGCAGTTCGGTTACGCAGGAGTTTTGCTGGAACGCAGGTTACCTCAATTCAAGGCCTGTTTTAAGTGCTTCGATTACGGGCATAAGTAATTTGCCTGTAAGTAACCAGACTGTATCAAGCTATGCCGTAGATGTGGAACTGAAGAACACAAAGCTCGCACCTGCCAGGCTATGTCGAGTCAAGTCGAATATCGCCGTAATGTTTTAAGGTTCCCCAAACACACGCGATGCGACAGTCGCGACGCGATTTTATCGCTTGGCGACAGCGATTTTGTCGCCGTTGGTATGGAAGCGTAAATAGAACATTGCCTGCAGCCCCCTAACGATAGAATCGCGGTGATGAAATCGCTTAGGTCTGGGGGATCATTTACAGTACATGTTAGACGTGTCGCGCAGATTTTCTCGCAACAAGTTTCCCTCGACAGGGGGCAAAGCAAAGGGTTCTTTTGATAAAGTTGCCTAGCTGCAAACAGATTCTACATTATATCTTAATAGACTAATAGTGATGTTCTATATCTTTAGAGTAAAGCTCCTTATCGAGTCGAGTAAGAAATTAAAACTCGAGCATATAGTCATCAATATTTAATTCAATAGATGACCATATTGTTCAGAGATAATCGGGCAAATTGGATTTATCGACTCCTGTTTCATCCGATTGCATTTTTATTCGCAATGCTCCAAATCAAAGCATCTCCTTTTCACGTAGTTTCCTCGTATCAGACGAACAACAATGCAGCCAACAATGTTCATTAATGTTTTATATGTCAGGCACTGGGGGACGACACGTACAATCGGTCTCTTCGATCCGTGAGGTGGTGGTCGTCATGATCTCTATCAATCTTTTCCAGGTCAACTGGCCAGATCGTACCCGCCACCGTACCAGCTGAAGCAGCACAAAAGTGTACGGTAGTGGGATGGCAAAGAACGATAGCGAATAACGTGTCCTCCATTTGAATAGAGCTAATCGACATCCCGGCAATCAATTCGGGTCAACATAATGAATATTTTCTAGGCTCACCCCACTTATTCGGACTGGAGTGAACTGTGCTCGGAATACAGATGGGTACGCAAACAAACGGCCACGATTAGGAAAGCGAATTCCGTACTCATGGTACCGTACTAGATGGTCGTGCGTTCTTCTGCTCATTTAGGGGATAAATCCTATTTCGTTTCGTGCACAGCGGTAGGTCGCAGAAATTACGTTTCGGGTAGCTATTGTTATATATCCGAAACTATTACCCAGCCCCAATTGTAAAAGAAAATATTTTGGCCAGGGGTTGCGTTTGCCCATAAACTAAACAAAAATCATTTAGTCGCGCAAACTAATTGAATTAGACGAAAATGATTCGAAATTTGGACATATTGGTTGATGGTGTTCCGGTCGGGAATTAGGAAGTACCGAATCAAATAAATCAACAATTTGGCCCTACCTCGTTGGCCTGTGCAATTCAATTCGGCACAGGAAGCACGCGCAGCTGTTGAATGCCTTCTCATTCGCATTCTGTTCTGACTGAATCCGGGGGAGGACCTTGACCAACAGTAAGCGGCATGAACGACCAACGACGACGGCGGCGGCGCTACACTGGCTGATGGTTAATCGAATTGCAACCCAATATGCACCCCTAACTATCGCATCGGTTCGGTTTGCTTCGCCAGCCAGGTGTGCAGTGAAGTGTGAAATGGAAAAGCCTGGACCTGTGTGGTGGGGCACACTTTTTGGATCACGGTTGGATTGCGTTATGCGAGAAATGAGAATGAATGAACGCATTAAGACCGGAATTATAGACCGGGTAGTTTGCACCGGTCGGTTACGATAAAATTATGGGGAGCGTTTGAAGCTTGGTTGAATGCAAAAGGACTTGTTTCGTACACGAAGAAAAATAACAAAAAGATTACCATGGATTTTGATAGATTATCATAGGAATGATTGCGATGTAGCATTAGGTATGGTGTTTTCGAGTTCGAAAATAAAAACAGAAGAATCAAAATTCATTATTTCCGCAAAAGATTTCTTTCCGTGACATTGACATAGAAAGTAAACTGAAACTCCCCTACAATTCAGAAATTGGATGGGAAACAACGAAAACGTAATTTTCTAGGTAAACTAAATGGGTGAGTAAGGACCTGGCAGTGAGAGTTATTTTTCAACCCAATTGGGTGAAAATGGTAATATATAATCAGGGCTCAGGTTCCTAAAACGTGTTCCCTCGTCGAATTGAATGCAATATTTGTGCAAAGCAAACATTTGAGCATAAGCTCCCCCGAATAGTGGTGCGTGTCGCTTGTGTTAATCATTTGAAATTAAATTTCAGATTTCCAGGGATTAGAACATAATTTTTAATTAATATATTCATACATTAAGTATTGAAAGAGAAAAATTATTAGCTGTAGCAGGCTGTATTAAAATTAAATATTCTGCTCGTAAAATTAGGGAGAGAAGCACGCTGTATATTTCATCCGACAGATTTGGAAATGGAGCTATCATTTTATTCAATAATTTCCATTGGATTTGGTCCGAATTTGAATTAGATTTAGATTGGAAAGAAATTTAAGTGGGATTGGATTAGAATTGGATTTAGATTGGGTTTGGATTGTATTCGGATTGGATTTGGATTAGATTTGGATTCGATTGGATTTGAATTGTATTTGTATTTGATTAGGATTGGATTTGAATCAAACTTGAATTGGATTGGATTTGGATAGGATTTGGATGGAATTTTGATTGGATTGGATTTGGATAAGATTTGGATCGAATTTGGATTGGATTAAGATTGGATTTGGATGAGATTTGCATTGAATTTGGATTGGATTTAGTTTCGATTTGGTTTGAATTTGGATTGGATTTGAATTTGGATTGGATTTTGATTGGATTAGGATTGAATTTGGATTGGATTTGTATTGGTTTTGGATTGGATTTGGGTTGGAATTGGATTGCATTCGGATTGTATTTGGGTTGGAGTTGGATTGGATTTGAATTTGATTTAGATTTGGATTGAATTTGGATTGGATTTGGATTTGATTTGGATTGGATTAGGGCTGAATTATGATTGGATTTGAATTGCATTTATATTGGATTTGGGTTGGATTTGGATTGAATTTGAATTGGATTTGGATTTTAGATTGGATTTGGATTGGATTTGGATAAGATTTAGATTGGATTTGGATTGGATTTGGCTTGAATTTGGATAGGATTTGGATTGGATTTGGATTGGATTTGGATTGGATTTGGATTGGATTTGGATTGGTTTGGATTGGTTTGGATTGATTTGGATTGGTTTGGATTGATTTGGATTGATTTGGATTGATTTGGATTGGATTTGGATTGGTTTGGATTGGTTTGGATTGGTTTGGATTGGTTTGGATTGGATTTGGATTGGTTTGGATTGGATTTGATTGATTTGGATTGGATTGGATTGGATTTGGATTGGATTTGGATTGGATTTGAATTCGATTTGGATTGAATTGGGATTGGTTTGGTTTTTGATTGGAATTGGTTTGGAATTGGATTGCATTTGGATTGTATTTGTGTTGGATTTGGATTGGATTTGAATTTGATTTCGATTTGGATTGGATTTGGGCTGAATTTGGAATGGATTTGGATTGCATTTAGATTGGATTTTGGTTCGATTTGGATTGGATTTGAATTGTATTTGGATTGGATTTAGATTAGATTTGGATTTGATTCGGCTTGAATTTGGATTGGATATGGATTGAATTCGTATTGGATTTGGTTCGGATTGGATTTGGATTCGAATTACATTGAATTTGGATTGGATTTTAATTCGATTTGCATTGGATTAGATAGCATTTTAATTGGTTTGGATTAGATTTGGATTGGATTTGCATTAGATTCGGATTGAATTGGAATTAAATTGGATTTTATTTTGATTAGGTTAGGATTTTTATTCAGATTGGATTGGATTTTATTTTGATTGAATTAGGATTGGATTTGCATTGGATTGTATTTAGGCTGAATTTGGATTGTATTTGGATTGCATTTAGATTGGATTTTGGTTCGATTTGGATTGAATTCGTATTGGATTTGGTTCGGATTGGATTTGGATTTTATTTTGATTGGATTAGGATTGGATTTGCATTGGATTTGGATTGGATTGAGTTTGGTTTGGATTGGGTTTGGATTGGATTGAGTTTGGATAGGATTTGGATTGTATTTGAATTGGATTTGGATTCGATTGGATTGGATTTGGATTCGTTAGGATTGGATATCGATTGAATTTGGATTGGATTTGGATTCAATTTGCATAGATTTAGATTGGATTGGATTTGGATAAGATTTTATTTGAATTGGATTAGGATTGGATTTGGATTGAATTTGGATTTGATTTGGATTGGATTTGGGTTAGATTTGAATTGGATTTGGATTGGATTTGGATTGCATGTGGATTCGATTTGCGTTGGTTTTGGATTGGATTTGAATTTGATTTCGATTTGGATTGGATTTGGATTGAACTTGGATTGGATTGGATTTGGACTGAATTTGGATTGGATTTTAGTTCGATTCGGATTAGATTTAAATTAGATTTGGATTGGATTTAGATTAGATTTGGATTGGATTTGGATTTTGATTGTATTTGACTTGAATTTGGATTGGATATGGATTGAATTCGTATTGGATTTGGTTCGGATTGGATTTGGATTTGATTTGCATTGAATTTGAATTGGAGCTGGATTGGATTTGAATTCGATTTGCATTGGATTTGGATAGAATTTTGATTGATTTTGATTGGATTTGGATTCGATTGGATTGGATTTTGGATTGAATTTAGATTGGATTTGGATTGGATTTGGATAAATTTTGGATTGGATTTGGATTGGATTGAGATTGGATTTAGATTGGATTTGGATTAGATTTGGATTTGATTTGGATTGGATTTGATTTGAATTAGATTTGGATTGGATTTGAATTGGATTGGGTTTGGATTGCATTTGGGTATAATTTGAATTTGATTTGGATTCAATTTGAATTGGATTTGGATTGGATTTGAATTGGATTGAATTTGGACTTGATTTAGATTTGAATGGGATCGGATTGAGATTAGATTTGGATTGGATTTGGGTTGGATTTGGATTTGATTTGGATTTAGATTGGATTTGGATGGGATTTGAATTGGATTGAATTTGGACTTGATTTAGATTTGAATTGGATTGGATTGAGATTTGAATTGGATTGGATTTGAATTGGATTGAATTTGTGTTGAATGTTGATTGGATTTGATTTGGATTGGATGTTGATTGGATTTGGATTGCATGTGGCAATCCAAATTAACATCAAGCTAATCAAATAGAATCGTCAAATAATTAAGCTACAAAGTAAATTGTGAGATTTTTGGTTTTGAATCATAGCTGATTCCGTGAAGCAAGGCTTCCTCAAAACGCTTAATGATGTGAATTTCGTGTTTCTTATAAAGAAAAATAATCAAACATCATTGCATCAATCCATAGTAAAATAATTTAGTTTAATATATTTATATAACTTTTCATAAAGTTAAGTCGATAATAAAGGGATGATAGATTCATGTAAATCTCGAGATATGGAATAGAAAATCTTTGGGAAGCTGTTCGAAAAGACCATTACAGTGTTCCCAGTTGATTTTTAAATGACAAATTACTTGTAATTGAGCCATGGAACATCGATTCATGTAGTCTCCTCTACATTATATCCCTTTCAAACGAAAATTTTCTTTAAAAAATCATCAGCAAGCAAAGCTGTATTTTATTCCATTCTTTCATTAAGCTGAATCCCCGTCGAACCCACAACATTTGTCGCGAATATATTTGCATGAGAGTCTCTCCGTCTGAAGACAGAGAGGTGGAAAATGCCTCAACAAATCATTGGCTAGCTGCACACATAGCACTGCAGGCAATTGACATGTGATTAGAAAAAAGGAAAAAAAAACAAAGAATAAGATAAAGTTTATTAAAATATTCTTTTGGAAATTATTTTTTGCGGACTTTTTTTAAACATTTACATGTAAAACATCGAAATATCGAAATTTTCTAATCTAAAATGGATATTAACATTATTGCTGATTGTGCATCTTTAATTGCTAAAGCCTTCTGCAAATAAATGAAAGTAATTATTTTAATTAGATTTTTATTTTCATCAGTGTAGTTGATTTTCTTTTGCTGGGGAATCCGAACTATTATAGAATAACAATGTTTTTATGTACGTTTCGTTTAGTAACAAGCACTACTTAACATATGGTCAGTCATGACGAGTCGTACCCATCCCGGGATCATGTGGATTATAAAACCAATCACCTGGATGAGCAGCAGACCAAATCTCTCTAATTTTATTCTTCTTCATCCGCTGCCCTCGCTGCCTCAGCCATCATCGGCCTCTAGCCGTGAACTCCAAGCGATGCGATGGGCGATTGCATCCATCGCAACCGACACCACTGCATCCGACCATCATCAAACACAGAACGAAAAAAAAAATCACCCACTTCTGTCATGCATATTCGCAGACCCACCAGCAGTTCTACCGCTGGTGACTCCATGCTGTCACTGTGTAGGTAAACAGCGAAAGAAAAAGCAAGTCAGTACGCGCTGCTGTTTCATTACAAATTGTAATGACTCGTACACGGCATCCACTGCTTCTTTTATACACAAAGAAAATTTTCCGGTGGATCCGAAGGCCCGTGACATACCGCATTCTGATGTCCTTGTTAGGAATGCACGGTATTGGTTACATATGAAATTTTTACTGGCTTTGACAAGAATTGAAATTTTCAATAGCTTATCGTTAATAATCTTAAGTTTCAATGAAATAGGCAAAATGGTGGAGAGTGTCCGAGTCGATTTATATACAGGGGTTAGACAAAAAGGTTGAGATAGGTAAAAATAAGTCGAAATTCAAATCATCATAACTTTGCGTATAATAATCCGATTTTGATAAAACCAGGACTATCAGAAGCGGACACTCTTCTAGTATACTGTCCCCCTGCAAAACCTGAGATTGGTTCCTGGCCACCGGAAATGTTCCGGGTTTTCCGAGGGTATGTTCAAGATGCATTTTTTCTACTGCCTGTCATTTTATGTGACGTTAACTTTCATCATGTTTCATGCTTTCTCCGAAAACTAGAATTAATATTCCGGCCAATGGTGGCTGTAGATCGAGAATCCATCTAAACTACAAAGAGATACGGCCATTTCCGTAAAAACGGTACCGGGAAATGATAACAGATCGGAAAAATGCAAATATGAGTATCTGACTTCACGGATTTGCGAGACGATGATTACAGAAACATTTCCAGAATGATAGTGTCCACTGCCACCCTTATAGCAGGTTCCATGGTCTTCCCAAGAGGGGCCGGTTTTGGCACCATTTGGAACCATGCATATATGGGTGTCAAAATTCATGTTTTCCCAAGACGATGAATATAGGATCTTTATTAGAGACATATTTTGAGGACTGTAAGACTCTTTGGCCAATTTGTAACAGGTTCCGGAAGTTCTGCGAAACTGACATTTGTTCAGGGTGTATGGCCAATTCCGTATCGTTTTCACAAAAATGGCCATATCTCTGCGTAAACCTAACGGATTTTCGATCTGCAGCCAGCATTGGTCAGCATATTAGTTCTAGTTTCTGGGGAAAACATAAAACATGATGGCAGCAAACGTCATATAAAATGACAAGCAGCAGAAAAAATGCATTTTTAACATACCCTTGAAAAACCCGGAACACCACCGGTGGCCAAGGGCCAATCAAAGGTTTCGCATAGGGTTAGTATACTAGAAGAGTTTCCGCGTCCGATGGTCCCAGTTTGATCAAAATCGGATCATTCTACGCAAAGTTATGCTGATTTGAACTTCGACAATTTTTTGCCTATCTCAACCTTTTTGTCTAACCCCTGTATAAATCTTAAAAATCCATCGAAAGATAAAGGCCCTAGTAACGTTCAAAATCTTCCCTTCCAGCGTAATGCTTTCGATTTCCAAAAATCTAAATGACACCCAGTATAGTAATGAAAGACGTAAGTCCTACGTCAAAAAAATAGAAATTTCGCGTTCTGTTGATCGTTTTTGGCACGGACCTGCCGACATTTAAATATTTCTCACTTTATTTTCATTAGTACGCGTTCGTTTCTCGTGACTAGCAGAAAACAGCACAGATTAGAGAAACAGTCACTTAGAACACTGAAGAAAATCACGTGTTGAGTGAACTATTTTCATCTTTATATTTAATTGAGGAGTATGGCCACTGTATGTTGCCGGTAAGTTGATAAATTTAATAAATTTAGTTAACTTAGGGCTGATTTCTTCACCTCCGCTAAGGTCTTAAACCAGGTTTAAGCGTATGGATAAGCACCGCTTAAGAGTTAAGCGGAGGTGAAGAAATTGGCCCTTAGTGCAATATTTTACAGCATTGCCAATATGTGGACTCGGTTCTAAGTGCCATTAAAGGTTTCACATATTTATAGTTTTGCAGTGCCAAACAGCACTATGCTACATCAAGATCACAGTAGCCCTTGAAGAATAAGCAGACGGTCGTAGCTGTAAAAATGTCTTCACGGGGATCAAAATCTGCGTCCTCTACCACAAGCACAGATTCCTACCCAAGTCTTTACAAGTCTTACTCCAGCAAACGAACTTCTAGCAGTTCATCGTTGGGTACAACTCATTCTTCCATCGCTTCAACACATTCGGCAACTGGTTCGAAAATCCTCAATATCCCACAAAAAGAGACCACTTGTTCAACCGTTCCACCGCGCATTAGATGGGATCGCGAAGCTCCGTCACCCAATCGTCCCTACGACTCCCGAAAATATGACATCCCTTTCAAACCTCTACAGCCGTACCTCAGTCAACTCGGAGGTCTGGGTGTTCCGCCACGAAAACCATGCGACATACCGAAATCGGATCCATTCCACAAGAGGACTCAGGTTGATGAAAGCTTCCACAAACGCGTCACCGATGCCTCCATATTCAGTATAACTGAACAACCCAGGTCAAATGTTTGCTTGGAAGAAAAATCCCCTGCCATTGAATATGTTGCACTAAGGTCCGTCAAAAGTGTGATTCTGGCAGACAATATCGATTCCGATGGAAGCGATTCGAGTGACACCGAGTTTGAGGAAAACCTGTCCGAGATGAGCTGGACGGCATTCCTGCAGCAACCGAAACGGGACGAAGTGCTAAAGCAATGCAAGCGGTCGTTCTTTCAGGCACGGAAGGAGTTGTTCAAACTTCGTCAGCACGACGATTATTTGGAAGAGAAAAATAGACAACCAGTTGAAGTGGAATCATGGGAAATATCGTCGGATAGTACAGTCGAATTGGAGGATTCATCGGAGCTGGATATGTTCGATAAACAGGAAGAAGTTGTGTCAGAAGTTTTCGAAACAAGCGATGAGTATAAGCCGACGGAAGTTATACACGAGGAATATAAACTACGTTTCAAAGAACATGAGCAAACTTACATGGAGAGCATGCGGAAACATATGTGGAGTCAGTATGAAATAGAGGAAGAGCAACAGAAAGAGGAAGAAGCCAAACGACAACAGTCACCAGAGCCAGTAGAAGAGGAGGAAATTATAAAAAATGTACCTAAACAAGATTATTTGAATTTGAAGAAACACGAGTACAGACAGCAGTTAGCTGATCGTCTAGAGGAGATAAATCGTTCGATTAAAAGGAAGCCGCAGGAACTCCCCCAGACAGCTGTCCAGTTTGAAAAGTATAACGGTGAATTGATGCGGAAGCGTAGGGAGCTGCGAGACGAAGCCAGGGTTGTTGACGAGCACTATAAGAAGGCCGGGTTGGAGCTGGATGTACCCGAGAAGGACATAAAGCTGAGAAAATTTCGAGCTGCTGATCATAAAAGTGAAGCAGATGAGTCGGAAGATGAAGACCTATATCAGAGTTCGGAAGCAGAGGAGGAACCTGTTGTTCATACTTGCATGACGCGGCTAGAATGGGCACGATGGATGGGTCGATGCACTAAACTGGAGAAGCTAAAATTACCACAGGTGAGGATTCCTCGCCTACCGAAGCTAGTACATAAATCGGAACAAAGTCCAATAAAGATGTACATAATTGGGTTACATAAAGAAGACAAACAGATAAAAACGGAGGCGAAAAAAGAATCATTGGATGCGATAGATTCGAAGAGGGATAAGACGAAAACTGTCAAGTGGCACCTGAAAGATATGTTGTATGAAAAACCGAAAGAGTATAGGCTTTCCAAATTCGTGCCGTACCGTCCTCCGATTCGACCGTTCCCGGAATTGGCGAAGGACAGATTCAAAGTAGGTCAAGCGGTTCGAAGAAGGTGTCGTGATCGAAGGAAGAATCACATGGTGTGGATTGATCAGTTGGTTGAAGGAATTTGTAATCGAAATTATCTGTGATATAATTGATAATCCTGTGAAATAAATAGCTGAAATAACTTAATCATTTTTACTTTATAACCAATAAATCTCAATTAGAGTTTGGATTAGAGTGGATTATCCATACATGTTGTGATTATATAGCTGTCTCCTCCCACTCTCACCAAACAACTCCGATTGTGCTACGAAGACGCTGATTGGGAGACCTACAGGCATCTTCTGTGAAACTCGCTGGAACTACAAATTCCTGTCTTTCCCGAGTTTACCTCAGCATCTAAGAAGTTGCCCCCTGACCATACCGCAATGTAGCTGCCATCCCGGACACTGAGCCCACCAATTATGGTCGGAGAAAACTCGAAGAGCTGTGAAAGTTAGGAGCCTTCTGAGGTTCCCTTCAAGCCCTCAAAAGGCTCCCTCCTGGTCATCCCCTCAAGATAAGTGCTCTGGTGCATTCACCACGATATAAAAAAACACATATAGAATCCTCCTGAAGTTGCAACGCTCTTGGAACGCTCGCACCTCTAGTTTTTGCAAACGGATACACCTTCGGTTTATGACCCTGGAGAGATTTTGCCTTTCTAAGAGAAACGGAAAGTAGCCCGGTCCTAGTCGGGCACGAGAGGTGGGCTTCGTGGCCGTGCGGTTAGCGACGTCAATCGTCTAGATGCATGTGCTGTGGAGTGTGGGTTCGATTTCCGCCCCGGTAAGGAGAAAACTTTTCGTAAAGCGAAAAGCTCTCCACTGGTCCACTGCGTGTTGTGTAAATATCCTGTTCATGGTTTCATGCTAGATGTTAAGTGTTCAGTCTGTGCGACCTCTGGTCGAAGACGGTGATTCTGTCTTTTTTAAACGCTCTCGCCTTCATTTGAAACTTTCTCTCCAATCGTGCCTTCTGGGTACCAATAGGCAACCCCCTATCCAACGCATATTAAGAGGAGGTTGGGGGTTTCATAAGGGTGTACTCAAGTAGTAACTTTTCAACATTCTGCCCGTAATGGTCGGGGCACGGTGTAAAAAAACGGATTATTATCGAAGTTTCATGTACCTCTGATTTTTTTTCACAGAAAGTTAGGCAAGGCCCCTAGAAATGAGGTACGGGGTGTTTAAAAATATTTCATCGGCGATTTTTTGAAAAAAGTGATTTTTGTTGTTTCCTTCCATAATATCTTTTATTCCATCTAAAAAGTCAATTGATAACCCAAAAATGGATAAATTATTGTTATTAGCCCTCAGAATTAAAAATATGATAAAAAGGCTACAATTTTTGTATAGGAAACCTATCTTAAAACGGATCTAAAATTTGCAAAAATAATGTTTTTTCTGTGGTTAAGGGGTTTTTTAAAATTATTTCTTTTGTTTTTAATTTTTGCGTTTTTAATAATCTTCTATCTCCGGCATCTATTCTGTTATCTGATAAATATTTACTTGAATATTGTTTTTGCAATTCTATCTTTTGACCAGTGTTGTAAAATGTCATTTGCATTCGTTTGTATAATTTTTCCAGAACTTTTTTCAGTAGTTAGCTATAAACTATCAAGTATGACGAACTTATAGCGCTTAAATGTGGCTACAACTTTGTCTAACAAGACATTGCTGTAAATATGTAATCTGGGGAGTGGGAGGCAAAATGTCATTCAAATGACATTATGTCAAATGACACGTGACATTTTGGAGAGATTTCACTCTCTAGCCTCAGATGTTATATTTAGAGCAATGTACCCTTGGACAAAAATATAGCACTACTCAAGCGTTATGCGTACATCTAAAATTATGAAGTGAATTTGGCTTCTGTAAAAGTTATGAACAAATTAGTCAAATGACATGCAGTTGACATTTTACAAGCCTGCTTTTGACATTTGCTATAGATGACCTGCCCTTCAATGCGCCTTATTTGAAAAGATTCATAATATTTCCCCGTACCTTAATTCTAGTGGCCTTGCCTAACTTTAAATGGAAAAAAATCAGAGGTACATGAAACTTCGATAATAATCCATTTTTTTACACCGTGCGGGGACACCCGTTTTCGGACGTAATCGAGATTCAAGCAGAAGCTAGTGCCGTCGTTCGCTGGGCGTCATCCAAAGAAAGTTCCTGTAAATACGTCTATAAAATACGACCCCGGCATCAAATTCGATGAAAACCTATTCCCAATTATAAATATCCTCGGGGACTCCATGCCTGTGCCGGAAAATGACCTTCTTGTTCAAGGGGACCGGATTTTGTACAAGGTGACTGGCGTCGGTCTCCCCAAGTAGTGCACGTTAACTGGTATGGAAACACAACAATGAGGCTCTGCGCAGATCGACCATAGAACTGGAATTGACTGGGACGGCATTCCAAGACCAGCGTTCTACTATTTCTGTATTGTTGAGGGACGCAAGAAGCTGGGTTGGAAGGGCCATTAAACAGAAATAGGAATCCCAGTGAGCGAGGTCCAAAACCACCTAACTACGAAACGTTGGAGAAACCACCGTTCTTCGGGCCGACTAAAGATTGCGGACTGGACATACTCGGTACTCCCAAAAATTCGGCGATGACTCTCTTACGACCTCCTGTGAAACATGTGGGGTTCTCAATATTGAAGAGCACATTGTCTTTACGAAATCCTTCGCTTGGGTTACGGAATACCCCTTAGCATACGAGACGTCCTGGCTGAAAATGCGCCCTAACTGGCAGTCCTCATCTACTTTCTTCAAATGGGGGTCGACTTCGGCACTCGACCGATCACTCACTGAAGTGAGAAAGGACTTAGGATCTGCGTTGATCAGGAAAACACCATATAGATTTTCATAGAAGTACGGGCTACGCAGCAGCCTACACCGACGAAAAGTTCACCAGCGGCGGAATAGCAAAGACTAATTAAGACGTCATTGTAGAGCTCTTTCGAGGGACCACTTCTAGTACTGCATTTGGTCTCTCGGTACCCAAGTTTGACATTTAAGTGATTCCTCCATTTTTGATCTATCTTGCGATAAATTTGAATCAGTTGTAGACGATGGCAACGACGACTAATTCTTTGAATCAAAATAGTGTGTTTGTTTTGCTAGTAGAAAATTTAGAATAAAATAATCTGTAGTATCAAATGAATTTACTATACAATTACGTTAGAACAATATTACAACTATTATACAGGAAAGATTTAAAGTTTATTTCTCATGGAAAATAATGATCGCTCTGTAGTTTTGAACAGATATTTGCATGATATATTATAATTTTGATACTTTGAAACAAAAAAGCCCATAGTATTATATTTAAAAGAGGAATGGCAAAATCTGTCTTAGTAAAAACTCCAAGGGGGTCACGTTTGACTATATCCCGAAGACCTAGATATCCAAAACCTTGGGAAGATTTCGCTTCTGAGAGCATACAAATGAATCTGACATGTTTCAATCTTAAATCACATTGTTTGATAGTTCTGAAAACTGAAGTTGAAGTTGAGCCATCCGGATCGTTATGCTTGTGAATAATTTTCAGGAATACGAGATGCTGAAGATACTCCAAAACGTTCTCGAGTTCAGCCAACGGTATCTACCGGACCAATCAAGGTTTTTGCAATGTCCTTTTCATCGATACACAACCAATCCGGTTGAATAGGCATATACGCATCTTGCAAACCCCATTTTTCCTGAATACGAGATGCTCAAGGTACTCCAAAATGTTAGGGAGTTCAACCCACGGTATCTACCGGACCAATCAAGGCCTTGACAAAGTCCTCATCGCCGGTATACACCCAATCCGGTTCAATAAGCATATAAGCATGATGCAAACTCAATTTTGCAACACCAGGCCCGAATTATATACCGCAGGCATCTGTTAATGAACACCTGCAGGCGTTGAGTGTTCTCCACTGATACACACCATGTTTCGCTTGCGTATAACAGCACAGATTTCACGTTAGAGTTGAAAATGCGTATTTTGGTGCATTCACTCATCTGCCTATTGTTCCAGATATTTCTAAAACTCGCAAAGGCAGCCCTTGCTTGCTTGACCCGTGCGCCTATGTCGATCTTGGTACCGACGTCTGACGCCATTTGGCTACCAAGATATTGGAAGCTTTCAACATTCTCCACTGGTTGCCCGGCTACTGTGAAACTGGAAGGAGTCACCGTGTTTACATCCAACGATTTGGTTTTGTTGACGGTGATGACTAAACCTGCCGAAGAGGAGCGCTCGGCAATGTCGTTGAGCTTACTCTGCATATCAGAGCGCCGTTGAGCGATGAGTGCAACGTCAATTCGAAGTCGTTTAGGTGCTCCATGGTTGAAGGCTGCCATAACAGCCCGCGGTTTGGTTTACGGTCAATCGCATCTACCAGAATCTCATCAATTACGATGAGGAACGGTAACGGTGATAGAATACATCCTTGCCTCACACCAGCTTCGACCCGGATAGGGTCGGACAGGACCCCATTGTGCAGCACTCTACACGAAAAGGCCTCGTACTGTGCTTCGATGAGGCCGATGATTTTCTCAGGAACCTCCTTGCGTCTCAGGGCGCTCCACATATTCTCGTGATTGAGATGGTCGAAAGCTTTTTCGTAGTCTATAAATACCAAGTAAAGGGACTATCAGAAATCGTCGACCTGCTCCAGAATAAGGCGGAGCGTGAAATTATGGTCCTAACAGGATCTTCCGCACGGAATCCAGTCTGCTGCCGTCGGAGAGTCGCAGTCTTCTCCTGAATCCGGGCTAGGATAATTTTGCATAGTACTTTGAGAACGGTACACAGCAACATAATGCCTCGCCAGTTATCGCATACAGTCAGGTCACCTTTTTTGGGATACTTTACATCCAGTCGACCGGGAAAGTTGCGGTGTCCCAGATATTACGAAATAAACGATGCAGTAGTTGAGCGGATGTCATGGGGTCAGCTTTGAGTATCTCGGCTGATATGCGATCGACCACTGGGGCTTTATTCGATTTCATGCTTTGGAAGGCTGTTTGAATCTCTAGCAGTGATGGAACTTTGGTATTGACGTGTGTTATACGTCGGATCCTAGGAAGATCATGCCGAGGTGGTGATCGCCTCGAAAAAGTTGTTCGAAGTGCTCGAACCAGCGTTTCAGCTGGTCAGTTGGGTCGGTCAATAACTGATCATTCGCGTCTTTCACAGGCATCGTTGCATTCATCTTCGCCCCGCTTAAGCGTCGTGATGATTCGAGCTCCAAAAAAGGTCTATAATACAGGCGATCCTCTATGAGTCGCTATGCGGAATAGAAGTTCTTTGGGAAATTGTTCGAAAGAACCATAAAAGTAACCGAGAAACTATTTTATACGGAGGGTCCGCAAGTCATCCTCCAAGTCATCATTCCACTTGATCGATCCACCTTGCCCGCTGCGCATCTCGCCTTCTTGCACCCGTCAGATCGTTGTCGAGAACCATTTTCACCGGGTTACTGTCCGACATTATGGCTACGTGCCCGGCCCACCGCAGTCGTTCGATTTTCGTTTAAGAACCATAAAGGAATATAGTAGCTTGTAAAAGTGTTTAGCGATACACGTACACATCTTTCTGGACTTGGTTGATCGGGTTGGATTTCTGGGCTTGGTTGATCTATAGATCGCATCTTTTGAACTCCCGGGCGTTTTGGCAAACCAAAAAGGTCTGTAGTAACTAGTAACACGGATGCACGGACACATCGTTCAGGACGTGGTTGATCGGGTAGATCACATGTTCTGATCTCCAGCAGGGGGGGGGGACAGGTACTATGTCTAAGGGCTTGACGATCCCTCCCAGGCCATCTGCGAGTTGTGGCGCCTGCCTAGGATGTGGTGGGGTTTGACAGTGGGCCCTGTTAAACCTCTATAAAAAGCTGCATGTATCCGCAAGTAGGCTCCGCCAAAGCGACCGTGTGCCGCTCAAAGCGCACAAGCCCAAGTCCTGGTGTTAGGTGGGACGCTAAACAGCCCTGACACGACAGTCCTTCGACGAGACAGGAGGTTTGCGCAGGCCCAATAAGCCGCCTTTAAAAACAACTATTACGAACGACATAGAAGATAATACGTCTCGATACAATCGGCAACGACCTAGGCGACGAATAAAGGATCACGATTGGAAGCTTGGAACATGGAACTGCAAGTCTCTAGGCTTCGCAGGTTGCGATAGGATAAACTACGATGAATTACATCCACGCAAACTTCGATGTCGTAGCGCTGCAGGAAATCTGCTGGACAGGACAGAAAGTGTGGAAAAGCGGGCATCGAGTAGCTACCTTCTACCAAAGCTGTGGCACCACCAACGAGCTGGGAATCGGCTTCATAGTGCTGGGAAAGATGCGCCAACGCGTGATTGGGTGGCAGCCAATCAACGCAAGGATGTGCAAGCTGAGGATAAAAGGCCGTTTCTTCAACTATAGCATCATCAACGTGCACTGCCCACACGAAGGGAGATCCGACGACGAGAAAGAAGCGTTCTATGCGCAGCTTGATTAGTCATACGATGGATGCCCACTGCGGGACGTCAAAATCGTCATCGGTGACATGAACGCTCAGGTAGGAAGGGAGGAAATGTATAGACCGGTCATCGGACCGGATAGTCTGCATACCGTATCGAACGACAACTGCCAACGATGCATAAACTTTGCAGCCTCCCGCGGAATATTCCGGAATAGTCCGAAGCACTTTCTTCCCCCGTAAGAATATCCACAAGGCCACATGGAAATCACCTAATCAAGTAACGGAAAACCAAATCGACCACGTTCTAATCGACGGTAAATTCTTCTCCGACATCACGAACGTACGCACTTACCGCAGTGCGAATATTGAATCCGACCACTACCTCGTCGCAGTATGTCTGCGCTCAAAACTCTCGACGGTGATCAACACGCGTCGGAGTCGTCCGCCGCGGCTTAACATTGGGCGGCTACAAGACGGTAGACTAGCCCAAGACTACGCGCAGCAGCTGGAAGTGGCACTCCCAACGGAAGAGCAGCTAGGCGCAGCATCTCTTGAAGATGGCTGGAGAGATATTCGATCCGCCATTGGAAGCACCGCAACCGCTGCACTAGGCACGGTGGCTCCGGATCAGAGAAACGACTGGTATGACGGCGAATGTGAGCAGTTAGTTGAGGAGAAGAATGCAGCATGGGCGAGATTGCTGCAACACCGCACGAGGGCGAACGAGGCACGATACAAACGTGCGCGGAACAGACAAAACTCGTTTTTCCGGAGGAAAAAGCGCCAGCAGGAAGATCGAGACCGTGAAGAGACGGAGGAACTGTACCGCGCTAATAACGCACGAAAGTTCTATGAGAAGTTGAACCGTTCACGTAAGGGCCAAGTGCCACAGCCCGATATGTGTAAGGACATAAACGGGAACCTTCTTACGAACGAGCGTGAGGTGATCCAAAGGTGGCGGCAGCACTACGAAGAGCACCTGAATGGCGATATGGCAGACAACGGTGGCGGTATGGTAATGAACCTAGGAGCACGCGCACAGGACATGCGACTTCCGGCTCCGAATCTCCAGGAAATCCAGGAGGAGATCGGCCGGCTAAAAACAAAGAAGCCCCTGGAGTTGACCAACTACCAGGAGAGCTGTTTAAACACGGTGGTAAAGCACTGGCTAGAGCGCTGCACTGGGTGATTACCAAGGTTTGGGAGGATGAGGTTCTGCCGCAGGAGTGGATGGAAGGTGTCGTGTGTCCCATCTACAAAAAGGGCGATAAGCTGGATTGTAGCAACTACCGCGCAATCACATTGCTGAACGCCGCCTACAAGGTACTCTCCCAAATTTTATGCCGTCGACTAACACCAATTGAAAAAGAGTTCGTGGGGCAGTACCAGGCGGGATTTATGGGTGAACGCTCTACCACAGACCAGGTGTTCGCCATACGTCAGGTATTGCAGAAATGCCGCGAATACAACGTGCCCACACATCATCTATTTATCGACTTCAAAGCCGCATATGATACAATCGATCGGGACCAGCTATGGCAGCTAATGCACGAAAACGGACTTTCGAATAAACTGATACGGTTGATCAAGGCGACGATGGATCGGGTGTTGTGCGTAGTTCGAGTTTCAGGGGCATTCTTGAGTCCCTCTTCGAAACGCGCAGAGGGTTACGGCAAAGTGATGATCTTTCGTGTCTGCTATTCAACATCACTTTGGAGGAAGTAATACGAAGGGCAGGGATTGACACGAGTGGTACGATTTTCACGAAGTCCGTCCAGTTATTTGGTTTCGCCGACGACATTGATATCATGGCACGTAACTTTGAGAGGATGGAGGAAGCCTACATCAGACTGAAAAGCAAAGCTAAACGGATTGGACTAGTCATCAACACGTCGAAGACGAAGTACATGATAGGAAGAGGCTCAAGAGAGGTCAATGTGAGCCACCCACCACGAGTTTCTATCGGTGGTGACGAAATTGAGGTGGTTGAAGAATTCGTGTACTTGGGCTCACTGGTGACCGCCGATAACGATACCAGCAGAGAAATTCGGAGACGCATAGTGGCTGGAAATCGTACGTACTTTGGACTCCGCAAGACGCTCCGATCGAATAGAGTTCGCCGCCGTACCAAACTGACTATCTACAAAACGCTTATAAGACCGGTAGTTCTCTACGGACACGAGACCTGGACGATGGTCGTGGAGGACCAACGCGCACTGAGAGTTTTAGAAAGGAAAGTGTTGCGTACCATCTATGGTGGGTTGCAGATGGCGGACGGTACGTGGAGGAGGCGAATGAACCACGAGTTGCATCAGCTGTTGGGAGAACCCTCCATCGTTCACACCGCGAAAATCGGAAGACTGCGGTGGGCCGGGCACGTAGCCAGAATGTCGGACAGTAATCCGGTGAAAATGGTTCTCGACAACGATCCGACGGGAACAAGAAGGCGAGGTGCACAGCGGGCAAGGTGGATCGATCAGGTGGAGGACGACTTGCGGACCCTCCGCAGACTGCGTGGTTGGCGAAGTGCAGCCATGAACCGAGCTGAATGGAGAAGTCTTTTATGTGCAGCACAGGCCACTCCGGCCTTAGTCTGATGATAAATAAATAATGTTCTGAACTCCAGGCCGGTTT
Source organism: Armigeres subalbatus (assembly GCF_024139115.2). Classification (NCBI taxonomy): domain Eukaryota; kingdom Metazoa; phylum Arthropoda; class Insecta; order Diptera; family Culicidae; genus Armigeres; species Armigeres subalbatus. The sequence continues at coordinate 352,586,939 of NC_085141.1, read as the reverse complement.
GGAAACCCTGAAATATGTAACGTTAATTCAAAACTCGATTACTTCATGTCTTATGATCACATAGATATTTTTGGACATATTCTCAGCTTGGACATTTTGTTTCTAGGGATATTTTCTGATGGATTCGAGTACTGTACTGTATGTACTGCAGAACGATTTGGGCGGTCTAGAACATCCGAAAAAAAATATTTCAACGCCTTTGGGGCGATTCAAATATGACGTCCACTACTTTTTGAGATTTCTAGGCCCCCCCTCCCCCCGCTGTCACGCTTTTTTGAATACCTAGTATATGTACTGTCACACATTCTTAGACACCCCCCCCTAAAACCTGTGACATCATTGTTGAACGACCCCTTTCAGTTCTTTCTATGCCAGTTTTGGCAGGATCGAAAGGAAAAACTCAAATCTGTACGGTCAATCCATGTAAAAAAAAAGTCGTCCTGAAAGGGGGAAGCTAAAGGCCGGAGCTTCAAAAGAAATTGATATTAGAAAATCACCCCCCCCCCTTTATCCCGGGAGGATCAAGGCAAGCAAAATAAGGGACCCGACTAACACCTGGAGTTTCTTAACTATTCCTTGTCATATCTTGCGTAGTGTTTACTCGTACTTCAGAACTTCGTACCACGCGTTACGCAATTTTCGAATAGGTCCTGAGCTCTCTACATTCAATTTGATCATTTTTTCGAATTGCTCAATTTTACTAGGTTTCACATCTTGTCCAGAATAGTGTTTGTGACGGACCAGTAATAAAAATTTTAAGATTACTTTAACGGAAATCCAACTATTCGGATGAATTAGTTTTTTCGCGCTATACCGTGGAAAATCAAATTTCGGACACACTCAAACTTCGGACGCTTCAATTCGTATGGGAAATTTTCTGAAATATTTCATCGAAATGTTTCGCCAAGCTGGATCGGAAGGACTAATAGTTTTAGCTTGTTTTAGTATATTTACATTCTAATAAGACATGTTAAAACAATACGACGAAATGATTAAAAGACAGTCTGAGCTGTGCAGTGCGAATTATTTTCAATTATTCTTCCCGGTACTGTGTAATCAGGTGTCCGAAGTTTGAATCTTTGTGTCCGAAATATGAATCCAACCCCGCCGGTGTCCGAGGTTTGAATCAAACAGAAGCCGGACATTTTCATAAATTTCAAACATTCTTCGCAATATCTTGCACATATTAAATACGTAGGAGTAATTCTCGCTGAAACCGGGCCACTATTTGCACGAGGTTCTTAAAAATGCCTTAATTTATATTCTTTCGAAAGCTTTCGGCGAGTATATTAAGGATCCGAGTTAAATTCTTCAGAAAGATGAACCCCTCGTTATTTATACACGAAATCATTTTAATGGACCCCTCGATTTTTGTCAATTCTTGGCTCACCAAAACTATCATAACTCCAACATTTCACAACTGATCGTAGAGATCAGCATATTGTTGGAAAGAGGAAGAGTGTATCCTCAATTTGCAATAGTGAAAATAGAAGCAGCCATATTGAATTCAGCCGCCATCTTTTATTTTATTTAAAAAACTAAATTTCCACTGATTTTGAATATTAATACACCGATGGAAATAGCTTAGCTTATATTGTGCATTGTGTCCAAAAATCTCAGGTGTATGTTTTACGATTATGTACGATTTACCAAATTATTTATTAAAGGGCCGTCTGACCAACGAACATTATTTTTATGGTTAATATGGTATTACGACGTCAGTTCCTTGATTTCATACACTATTCTAAGCCAAATATGTTTCAAAAATGAAAAGCATATCTACAACAGTATTTTATTTAAAGGACTCAAAAGTCTTGAGGATAACGGAGCCGTTTTCAAGTTATTGTTTTAAATAAATCAAGAATTTTGGTATTGGTAAATAGTACATAACTTTTGATAGAAAAAACATACACCTGAGATTTTTGGACACAATGCACAATATAAGCTAAGCTTTCGATCGATGTATTAATATTCAAAATCGGTGGTTGCGAACATGGCGGAAAAATAGTTTTCAAAATGAAATCCAAGATGGCAGCCAAATTCAATATGCGTACCTCTATTTTTACTATCGCAAATTGAGGATACACTCTTCTTCTTTCCAACGATATGCTGATCTCTACGATCGGTTGAGAAATGTTGGAGTTATGATAGTTTTAGTGAGTCAAGAATTGACAAAAATCGAGGGGTCCATTAAAATGATTTCGTGTATAACCAAGGAGGGGTTCATCTTTCTGAAGAATTCAACTCGGATCCTTAATATACTCGCCGAAAGCTTTCGAAAGAATATAAATTTAGGCATATTTAAGAACCTCGTGTAACTAGTGGCCCGGTTTCAGCGAGAATTACTCTAGTTCAAAGATGAATACTATACTTAGTGATAGCAATGGTGATTTAAATGGTGTGATTTAAAATGTGAGTAAACAGGATGATTGTATATCAGAAAGTGCTTAAGCGTCCGAAGTTTGAGTTTGCACGGTATATCATTACCAAACAAGTCAAGTACGAGACACTGAATGGAATACACCCAATATTTTTTTTACACGGTTGGAATTCTTTGACTAAACTCGTCTTAAAACAGATGTAAACTAAACATGATTCTTTTTGTGCCACTCAGGAGACTAATTCTATTTTTTTTTTCTTACCAAACCGCTCACTGTTATTTGCTTTATTTCGCGAGACTTCCTATTACAGCAGATATGGCATCCAATCAATCGAAAATTAGCTCAGTGATCGAAATTTTACTATGAAGAGGTCAAATAGAGCAAACGGCAAAAAAGTGAATCTAAAATCCTATCAAATTAGGCATCATCAAAATTCCAAATTATATTTTTCTCAACCGTACTTTTATAGCCTGAGGGTTAATCCTCTCCAATACAAAATCATGTTTCGACACGCAAGCTTACCTATGTAGAGCTCAAAAAGACGGCTTATCAAATCAACCCCAAATCCCAAACTGAACAACTGCGGCATTCTGGATGCCATTTCACACTGACAATGCCGGCCGCGTTGTTATGGTGATGAGAGAAATGCCAATGGAAATGACTGTTTTTGTTCCGTGCACGAAGGGACCACATCCGTGACGAATGAAGGCGGAGACAAACAAGTCGTAAAATTTGACGGTAGTTGGTGATGATTGTGGTTCTGCCTTTTCGGCAGATTGCGGTTCGTTTTGTCTCATTTTTGTTTGCTGATGGTTGACGAATGACGACGTCGTTGTGGCCGGTGGCCGGCGACCGGCGCAACGATGAAGCTATTTAATGGGATTAATTGCATCCACTCGCCGCCGAAAAAAAAACTGCTGTTAAGGGTCTCGAAGGGTCACACTGCATTAAGCTGTGGGCAAGATGAGAATAATTAAAATTTTGTATTACATCGGAGCACGCTATCAAATGCAATGGAACTGGAAGAAACGTTGGCGTATCAGGGATGGGGCTGCGAACGCGTATTACATCGCGTGCACCTACAATCTATATGATACAAAACATGAAAATCGCCAATCCAATATCTCCACTAGCACTAGGATTGGAATGCGAATCACCGCATACATGAGAACTTTTTTTATATAAAATTAATTCTTTTTGACCCTCCTCTACTGACACATCCTGGTTACATCAATGAGAAATACAGACCAATCAAATTTCCCTTAAATTGTTCACCAAAAAGTTAACGGTTTTGCCATGTGACAATTAATTCGTCAGTAGCGCTTCTCAACTGATGCGTTCCAGACCCCTATAAAACCAATCCATCCATCCATCATACTGCGATCCAATCTGTCAAATCAAGCCGAGCCTGCAATGACGCGTCATCCAGACTGCCGCGAGAAGGGTCACGCAAAGGCGTCATAATTGCCGACGCTACGGTACGCATGGATTACGTTCGAAATTTGACGGTTCATGAATAATGATGACGAACAAATTAAAATTTTTATTACCTACTTGAGAAGATTTCCAAAGCCGGGTCAACAAGAAGTCGCGTGTTGAGCTACTCCGTAGCTCGGCTGCTGTCAATGGCGGAGAGGCCAAAGTGACGATGCGGCGTACTTGCGCACAATGAATCCGATTATGTTTTCGATCGTGGCTAAGTTGCCTCTTCAATTCACACACATACACACGATGAGGACAGCCAATCACATTCAGATCTTTCCCTCTACTTCTTATATTCGTATTAATTGCCACTTGAGAAACTCTTTCCAGCGATTTTTACGCACTAAGCACTTTGTCAACACCCGTCAACTCGATCTTTTCTTCTATTACACACGAAGAGATCTTCACTTGACAGCCACTACGGATTGAATTCGACTCGAACTAATCACCTTTTTCTATTCACGATCACTTGATTCGCAGAAATTGTTCGAGATGTGTTGATCACCTCGTTCTTTCACACATGTGCGACTCCACCTGCTACTGCTTCTGATACTGCTGGGTCACTAACAGCAATCACCAACTTGGCGCGAATGATCAGCTTCTGCAATGATAGCCTGTGGAAATATAAAAAATTACGATTAATCATGGAATAGAAACGCGAAGCAGGGCTGGAAGCAAGAAACAATTGAAGTCTTATCCAAGATTTTTTTATGTACAGGTTATCCGACTTCGTCAGTAGATGGGAATAACCAGCGCGGGAGGGAAACATACATTTTCAGTGCAAAACGTAAACAAACGAGCATAAATTCCATACAAAAATCCAAGATGGCTGAGTTGGGGATATTGACAAGTCGGATAACCTGTATACATAAAAAAATCTTGGTCTTATCTGTATTATTGAAATCTAAAAAAATACATAAAACTGTCTCGGCTCAAAATCTCACGACATTGTGCAGAAGTTTCAAAAGAACTACCGTTTTGCCTCAAAATCCGAACATGACTCATATTCCGAACACTGCCATTTTAGCACCTTTAAAACTAAAAATCTCATCGGGTTTCCGCACTGAGGATCAGGATTGCAAACGAATTCAAGATCGTATGGAAAAAATACACGAATATAACTAAAATATCCGTTTAACAGTGGATGTTCAGAATGTCAGTCATGTTCGGAATTCGAATCAAAACGGTATGATGCTCCCTAACTTAGTTGACTTAGATGCAGAGGTTTCTCGTCGTTAACTTAGTTGACTTAGATACAGAGGTTTCTTGTCGTTAACACCGTTTCTTTTCCAGATTACTGAAAATACGTACTGTCCTGCAATTAGAGGTGTGCGCCGCCGCCGACAGTTTTTGGTACGCCGCCGCCGACATTTTTGCATCGGCGCGCCGTCATTTAAAATTTTCTACGCCACTGATCTATAATTTTCCACGCCGAATTGGAAAATAAAATGAGGTACCACCTACAGTATAACTTGAATCTAAATCCAAAGTTGAACCAACTGGACAAACATAATTGCCTACATGATGGATAATCATGATCTTTACAGGAACATAATTATCTATAGCACAAGCTATTTCCACCACTTTTCATGTAACACAATGAGTTATATTTTTGTTCAATTAATAACATATTTAGTAATAATTGTGTTGAAACTAGAAGAGATTTTGTTACAATTTTTGTTATTCTAACTACTAATGGTACATATTTTATAACAACCGCTGTTATACAAAACTGCTGTAACATAATAACAAGGTCTGATATAAATCTGTTACTATCTTCTGGTCGGGTATCTACCAAAAATATAAGCAATTTTTTTTCGGTAGAAATAAACATAACACATTATGTTATAATCATGTTATGACGATAATGAAATTTTATTCCATCTATCTTTGGCAGGGAGTTTATAACAAAATTATTGCAAGTTTTGTTATTTGTAACACATATTGATATAATTGTGATAAAATTTTGTTATAACTAACTAGTCGGGAACAAATCCAAAATAATTTTGATAATGGTTTGATATTGGTAACAAAATAAGTACACAGTTTGATGTCATATCATTCAATTTAGTAATATACAGCAAAATGAGATAAAAATATGTAGTCAATCATGATGATTCATATTTGAAAACAAATTATGAAACAATTTGATAACAAAATCAAAAAAAATGTTTTCTATATGCTCTCATCATGTTTTCACATTTTGCTAGGGTATCTAGCCTAAAGTTATGAGGCCGAAAAAGTCATTTGGTCGAACAGTACCTTTGGCTGAAAAAAGTGGTTGGCAGAATAGCTCAATAGCCGAATATGACATTTGGCCGAAATAGTCGTTTGGTCGAAAGGGCCATTTTGCCGAAATGTACTTTCGGTCGTTCGACTGAATTGGTCATTTTGGATATTTTCAAGACATTAACGGGAGAATTTTTTGAATATCACCTCAAAAATTTGATGAACTTCCCCAAGTTAAGGCGAGTTTTTCCAGAATAATCATTTGGAAATTATTTTCAGATTTTCTACGGGAACTACTTTCAAGTTCCAAGAAATCTTTGGATTTTCCATGGAAAAATGTGGAATTAACATGAGAATCTCTTCATAGCTTTCACAGAAAGTTGTTCTAAATTTCTACAGAAAAATATTCAGAATATCCACGGAAAGTTCTTATTCTGTTGAGTTTCTGTTGAGTATCCTTTAAAATTTACACAGAAAATTGTGAATTCCTCAATCTAGATTATTTGAGACGGCTAGTTTTTTATCTTTTATTAGAGTGATTTTTTCGCAGGGATAAGTTCATCACTAGACGGCTAGTTTGGCATAGCCAACTTAAACGCAAAATCTATTTTTGACAGAATGGGCCATTTTGCCGAAAATGTCATTTGGTCCAATGGGTCATACGGGCAAATGTCAATGACTGAACGGGTAATATGGTGAAAAATGGCCACTCGTTTGGCTAAATGGCCTTTTTGTCAATTGACCATTGAATAAAATTCCGAAGCCTCTCTACTTTTAAGTTGATACTGGCCTTTAGACCAAAATACATCTAGCCAAGTACCATTTAGCAAAACTAAACGTTTAACGGAAACTGTTATCAGGTCAAAACTGGTTTGACCGAAAGCGATGTACAGCCAAAAGAAACATTTGGCCAGACTTGAATAAAGTTGTTTGCCCTAAAATATCATTTGGCTGAAAATGCCGTTCGGCCGAAAAAGCCGTTTGACCGAATATGTTATCTGACAAAAATGTCTTTCGGTATAAATTGTCATTTGGCAGAAAGAGCCATCCGGCCCAAAAATGTCCATTTTGAAACCTTCTTTGAAAAGTGTCGTTTGGCTGAATTGATCATTTCGCCTGTTTAGATGTTTAGCCGAATAGGTCATTTGACAGAAAATGCGGTTTGGCTGAAAGGTTTGTTTTGCAGTTAGGACATTTCCGGGCCAAATGGCCATTCCTATCAAACGGCATTTTGACATTTGGCTGTATGACCTGTTGGCCCAAACGATATTTTCGGCCAAATGGCCCATTCTGTCCAACGACCATGTCTATTAAAACGGTATTTTCGGGCTGATAAGGTCATTTCGGCCAAACAACCTATTAGGGAAAATGACTTTTTCGACCAAATTACTAGATCGGCCGTATGTCGCTTTCGGCCAATGGAATTTCCCAAGAATTTCTTATGGACAATACACTAGTCGTTCGATAACTGCAACCAAGGATGTTATCGATCATTTAGTAGTTTATCAATAACTCATTCCTGAAGTTGAATTTCAAAAAGTGTGGTATGGTGGGCTTATAGCGCGAAGGTTTTTCTACAACTCTGCATACAACCATTGTTCGTTGTTGAAATTCAATTAATAACGGAGTTATAGCGCTAGTTGCAGTAACTTAAACTAAATGATTGGAATTTGGTTATCATTTAGTCTAAGTTACTGAAACTATGGTTATAACTCCGTTACTAGTAGAATTCAAACAACGAACCATAAGGCAGAGTTGCAGAAAAAACCTGCACACTAGAAGTCCACCATGCAACACATTTTGAAATTCAGCTTCTGGAATGAGTTATTGACAAACTACTAAATGATAGAACGCGAATTACTAAATGATCGATAACATCCTTGACTGCAACATGTTTTCGTTTCAGTTGGCGAATACCGTTCAGTAACTGCGACGCATTCTGGTCGTCAAATGATTGTCAGACGATGTCAGATGTAATGGAAGTGCGCCTGATTGTGCAGTGCAATGCAGTGATCATCGACTTCGATATAGTTTTGAAGTTCAGCTCTCCGATAACAGCAAAACTGATGTAACTATTGAATTGCAGTTAAAAGCATTTCAGACTTTGACTTTCAGTTATCAAACGTCTACAAAAAACTTCCCGTAGAAATCCAATAATTCCGAACAATTTTCCGTAGAAATCCAAAGATTTTTTTTATTAAAATCTACATTTAAATTCCGGAGAATTTCTCATGAGTATTGCAGAGAATTTTCCTTGAAAACTTCTTAGAGTCTTCCTTGGAAATTCTTAAGATTTTACTGTTTTATCGATGGCCATGCCAAACTAGCCGTCTTAATTATTCTAGACTGAGAAAGCCAACGTTAAAACACCCATTCTACCAGCCGCACTCTCCTACAATTATGAATAATTGTCTATGTGAATTTCGAAAGTAGTTCCCGAAACTTCAAAGTAGTAAAAAATCCGAAAAGAATCTCAAAATTTTGAAAAAAGCTAGATTAGATTAGATTTTTCATGCGAAATTCAAAAGATTCTTCCTTTGAAAATAAAAGAAAATATCCCGAAAAAATGCAAAAAAATCTAAGAAACGTAATAAAAAAATCGCCACGCCGATTCACGCCGCCGCCGGCTAAAATGGCTATCGGCGTGACGCCGCCGCCGACCAAAATTCTGACAAACGCCGCCGCCGACGAATATCGGACCGGCGCACACCTCTACCTGCAATGTCTTGAACTCTTAATCTGTACACATTAAGGTTAGAAGCTTATCTCAAGCCTTAACAAGCCGATCAATCGTGGAACATTAACTACGAATTATCGCAAAGACTATTTTATTAATATTCTGAAGAATTAAAAAAAAAAAACATAGTGTATTTTTCCTGGAATCTTGATTTCTTGAGCAATTCACCAATTGGTAGTAACAGTAAACGAATTTATATACTGCTCTTGAATTGAAAGTAAAAACTTCTCAAATTCGAATTAAAGACGTACTAGCCCTGCAGCATGTATTGTAGCACGTGGGAACCCAGGGTAGAAGCCGGCAACCAATAATTAACCGGCGTGGAGAATGCAATGATGTTATTACTAACCAAGAGGTATTAAAACAGTTGCCCCAACTGCTGAATCCTAATCGGAGGTCTGTTGTCGTTTCGTTAGCTAATGAATTCTAGTCGGGTGATAATTTGTGCTGTCGATCAAGCGCTAGACACCGGATCGGAAAGCTGGAAGTGCGATGTGATCTAGGGTAATAATTGAATCCAATGTGAATGTACTTGGGTTGTTTCTGTGCGTTTGTGTATGATTGGATATGAAGTGGCACTCCTCTCGAAATGGTGATTGATGTGAACCGCAGCGTAGAAGTGTTTTGTAGCGGGTGATGATTTAGCGGCATCGTTAAATTGTTCAAGTGTAATTTGTACCCTAGCCTGCGATCATCGATCATTGTCAGTCGTAGTTAATGGAAACGATATTGCGTTCCGATTGGAACTGAATGTCACCGGAACGATTAACGTGTATGAGAAACCAATGATTTGTCGGAAACTATCGGCATTTTCCAGTTCAGTTTATTTTAATATTTTGCTGAAGAGTACATTGCAATGAGTAGCGGAGTAAACACTTACTTTGGTAAACCAACACCAACTAAGGATTATTTGGTCAAAAAAATCAGATAAGTCGTTTCGATTATTGGTTTAACTAGTCTGCTCTAGTTACAACTAATTGGTTTGAATCATATCCGTCAGCAAACACCAATCAATCATTCACCTCAATCAATACCCATTAAAGTGATTCATCTTATAGTTCTTGTTCCTCTGAGTTGGGAAAGATATTATTAATCCAAAAACTATAATACTGAAAATATCCTCAAGCTGTATCCCCTATTTCTGGGCCCTAAGATTTTTGCTTTTTTTTAAGCTTGACACCCGAAACTGGCGCGTAGATACGCCTAATGATGCCTGTCATCGGAACTCCCAAAAATCAAGCACCTCATATTACACACAAAAGAGAGGCCCCATTTAGATGATAGACTCTGGAGCAATCGACTCCAATTTATATACTGTGCTACCTTTTTGCTGACTCGCTTTTATTCTTTATAGGTGCTGCTCAGATGTAGGGGTACCGAGGAAAGGTTATCATTTCACTCCTAAAATGTAAAAAATGACCAAAGTCTCAGCTTCCGTTTTCATGGACTACAAATGCTAAAAATAGAACTGAGTAAGTAAACAATTCAAGAGATTTTTGTTATATAAACACTGTTTTTAGTAATGAAGACGATAGTGTAAAGACATCTGTTGTTATCGAATTACCACCCTCGAGAAAGTCAAAATTACCTTTAGGTGGGATCAATCAAACTTTTTTATACTCAAGAGCCTAATAAACCACAACATTGTCGTTGTTGCTGTTTGTTGATTCGGTCAGCACTGGATCGTTGACCGCATTGCGTGACTGGTATAAATCCCATTCGCAAAGAAACAGGACTTCACCGAAAAGCAAAAATAGCAGAGCCCCCAACTAGACAAACGAGGCTGATGATGTCAACAAACAACAACAAAGAACGATGCCTGCATGGAGTGGAGCTGCTGGAGTCGTGAGCTTGGTTTGGGCAATTGCGTGGGTTGGAAGCGTGTCTAGAACTGTGGCTGCTCGGTAGAGTGGACGAGCATTAAATGGGTGTGGGAGTGTGATGTGCGGTAGACCGATTCATTTTAATGGATAGATATAAAAGTGTTAGAATATTCATTATAAGCCAGACAAGAAGATAAAGGGATTTATGCGTAATTGAGAATACCAAAATTAAAAAAAAAATTGATTGAAATACCCGATACTGCTCTACGCCCTTGATCGCATTCTGACACATTTATATTTCTCTATTGGAATAACATCTACAAGGGGCGTGCGGTGAAACGCGCGGCAACAATGTAAAACCATGCTGGAGGTGGCTGCACACTTAAAATAAATCGCCGAATTCGGTAAAATTTTACCGAAATCTCAACATCAGAACTGTTCGGTAAATAATTTACCTGATTTTCGGTGATTTTGACAGTTGAGCAATGGAAAAATTACAAAAATCTGTAAAATAAATTACCGAACAGTTCTGCTGTTGAGATTTCGGTAAAATTTACCGAATACGGTGAAATTAGTTAAGTGTGTGGGTTCGATTCCCAATCCAAGTCTTGAAATTTCGGGTTGGAAGTTTTCGGCAGCAAAATGAAATTTTCATGAAGACTCAGAGATTTTCTATAAAAAAAATAGGAAACTGCCAATAACGCAATCTTGGTAGAAGCAATTTTTTTTAATTTCGATTAATGCATAAATCGTAGATGAAGTGACAGATATAAACATATCCACGGACATTGAAAATTCTGCCACAATTTACAAATAAGTGGACCCGATTTTCTCTACACAACTGGCCACGTCCTTACAAATGTTTATATTTTTTTTGACCCAACAATATTGAAAACTGATTCCAACTAAAAAAGTAGGTTATTCAGCTTGTTTGTTAAGGATCCACTGGACTCCTTAAATTCTTCTGAGCTTCAAACCAGGAATTCTTTTGCAAATTTCTTCAAGAAATACTTCTTTGAACTCCTTCGGCCATTCCCACAAAAATTCCGTCGTGAATTTTTCATGAAAAAGGAATATCCCAGTCCTTAGAAGAGTTTTGTAGAGAAATTTCCGGAGAACATATAGTGCTATTTCTGTATTTTTTGCGGATATTCTTGTAGGTATTTTTGAGAGCTTTCTAGGACTATTTACAAGGAAGTATCTGAAGTAAAAGCGGGAGAATTTTCGGAATAATTTCCTTATGATATGTTGGAGGAGTTTTCAAGGTAATTTCCCAGAAATATTCTGTAGGTTTTCTGGACGAAATCTTGGAGAAATAATGGAGAAGTTTCCTTGGGAATTGCCATGTAAAATCTTAGAGGAACTTGTGAAGGAGTTCTTGGATTTTTTCCGGAAGAACTCCTAAACAAATTACCAGAGAATCAATGCCTAGAAGAATTTATTTATGAATGACTTTCCGGGAGAATTATTGGAGAAACATGGAGTTGGAATTTCTGGGTTAATTTCTAGCAGAATTCCCAGAGGAATGCGCGTTTCTAGATCTAGATTTCGTTTTCTAGATCTAGACTTCGCAAGCTCTTGAAGAATTCCTGGAGAAGTTTCCGGTGGAATTTTCGGAGAAATCCCTGGAAGAGCTTCCCGAAGAATTCCTGAAGGATCTTCTGAAGGAGTTCTTGGAGGAACTTCCGGAGGAATTCCTGAGAACACTTTCAAAGTTAATTCCTGAAGAAACTTCCAGAGGAATTCCTAAAGTACCTTCCGGAGGAATTCCTGAAAGAACTTCCGGAGGAATTCCTGGAGAAGCTTCCGAGTAAGTTCCTGGAGGAACCTTTGGAGCAATTTCTGAAGGAACTTTCGGAGGAACTCCTGCAGGAACTTTCGAAGGAATTCTTGGAGGAACTGGAATTCCTGGAGGAACTTTCGGAAGAACTTCCGGAAAGAGAAACTCCTGGAGCAGCTTCCAGATCGTTTACTGGTGGAATTTACGGAGACATTTGTTTGGGGAATTGTGAAGAATGTCTAATGCATGGAATAAGCTCACGCCGACCCACGCCGTCGCGCCGCCGATTACCAACGGCGTGACGCAGCTACGCTGCCGCCGCTGGCAGAAAATTATTTTTTCATTCGAACTTTACGAATGAATTCCCAAAGGAATTTTAAAAAAATTGATAGAATTTAAAAAGGAAGAAATTTTGAAGGTAGGATAGAATACAGCATTGACATGCTTGTAGCTTAGTTTCAAGCACATAATTTAAGGTATTGGCTTAATTTTGAACACGTTTTTTTGCGTTGAAGTTAAACTATTTGAAAAATTAATAGCCAAAACACTTGTGTACCTCCGTAGCCTTGCCACTATTGCATTGCCAAAGAAAACAGTATGTGGGCTTCGTGGCCGTGCGGTTAGCGACGTCAATCGTCTAGATGCATGTGCTAGGGAGTGCGGGTTCGATTCCCGCCCCGGTAAGTAGGAAACTTTTCGTGATCGAAAGATTTTCCACTTAAGAGTTTAGTCTGTACGACCTCTGGTTGAAGACGGTGTTCCTGTTATTTTGTTTTTTTTACTGTTTTGGATCGTCCGTTTTTCCTCTTTATAATGTATGACACAACAAATTTCAAATGTTCATCACTGTAGAAACTTATTTACTTTTACTACTTTTTTTTGTAGCTTTATTAGGGAGACTTTCAGCCCGAGGCTGGCTCGTCTCCGTTATTCACTGCTTGATTATCATTAGAAAGATCAAATATATTGAATACTAGTTGATCAGACCCTGCAGTTGGTCAGTTGATGTCAAATACAAGATTGTTAGCAGCGCCGCACTCTTGATCGATTTTGACTCGATTGTTTTGGATTTCTTCACAACCCACCAACTTGAAAAATTTTCATGGTTTTCAAACTATCCCATCGAAAACTTTTATCTTCTCTACAGCAAACATATGACGAATCGATCAGTGAGAAAATCTGAACCAACTGTTCGTGAGTTATATTGCCTCAAAAGAAATTGGTTTCATTTTTGAAAAATAAAATCGCGAAATAGAAATAACTTTCATTTTAATTGGCAGCAACACCCTTTGGAATAGAGCGAGCGAATTTGTTTTGTGAAAAATTCTAAATAGATGCCACGCGGGAGGATTCACGATTTGATCTTAGTGCAAACTACGATTAACAGAATTCAACTTTAATGAATTTAATGTCTGGTTGCCAATGAAAGCATTTTTACTGCGAATAAGGCCGAATTTTGCCAAAAATAATATTTTGAGGGGCAACAAAATGAAATTCGGATAATTTTGATGATTTTCAAAGCATTCGTTAATCGGAGACGAGCCAGCCTCGGGCTGCAAGTCTCCTAAATAAAGACAAAAAATATTCTTTAATAAATCCGAGGAGTTTTTGATTTTTTAAATTTTAATATTTATTTTTATTATCCCCCCCCTCTTGACCCCTCGGAGACCAGTAGGACAAAAAGTAAATTAAATATTTGTAATGGCCTAATAGAAATTTCTACGCTAATAACAGGAATGACTAAAATAAAAACCATCCTTAAAAATTAGAAATTTTCTATAAAAATAGGAAGCTGCCAATAAAGAAATCATATTAATAAAGATACTGATTCGATTGACGCCGCAAGCGAGCGGCAAGTGTGAAATGAATAGAAACTGAAGATTAGCAGAGGGCCATATGAGAGAACAAAAAAGTGCCTATTTTTAAAAAGAAAAAAAAAAAAAAAAAAAAAAGACAAAAAGCTCATCTGATCACAATAACTGCAATATCTACAAAATTGCGCGACAATCTCATTTTCCCAAGCAATAAAAACGCTTTTCAAAGCAAAAACTAATGTCTAAGAAAGTTTGTACGAAGTGCTTATCTGAAGTTTCACCTGGCAAACATGCTTGTTCAAAATGGTCCAATTTACAGAATTTGTCGAATATGGATGAATCTTGTAAAGACTAACTAACGACTCTTTCAAAAAAAAGCTATATTCGGAAAATGTAAAACTTTCCCGACCAGGAGAAATTAACTCAATAATAGCATAACTAAAACTAAACACAGTTTGCCAACTCCGCTAGCAATGATGGTTCGCTGTAGTTGCATGTCCGAAAGATTGTGAAACTATTGAGAACTTGAGCTACAGGTCCTAAGCCCTGGTAAAGGAGGAAGGTTGCGATGGCTGTTATTCATGGCCATAGTGTAAAGCAAAAATGGATAAACCCCAATGCCAAGGTGTCATGCGACCCGTGCCGAGGGCTGAATGGTTGAGGGGGTTCTAAACATGCTCAACCGCGAACGGAGCCTGGGGTGCACCAGGGCGAACACCCCAGTAAGCAGCCCTTACCCGAGTAGCACACTTGTGACATATCAGTCACTGTTACTCATATGCGACCAAATCTTGTCACATTGGAGTTGCTGCAACCAAATCGATATGAACTGTGTTACTAGGGTACTGCACTACGGCGGGGCACTGGTGCAGCGGACATTTATTTCCCTAGCTACTCGTGGGACCAAAAATGAGTACAAATTTTACAAACAATCCTCAAGGTGACGACTGCCTCTCTCAGTCGTGTGAGAGCGAAGTGGAGAATACTCTGAGTCAGCTTGGCCTTACCGAAGACCAGCTACTCAGTAGTTCGCAGGAGAAGATGGAAATATCCTGCCCCTCAACGCCTATCTCCCGGAGCAGCACATGTTTCGACAAAGCTGATCCAGATCTACAACCCCCCTCATCGACCGACTCCAACCTGTTGGACATGGAAGATAACGAAGATGGTGGTATAAGGATCATCATCAACCCCCAAAAATCTTTAGCAAGTAGCAAAGGATCCGAAGATCACAAGGGTTCTACGGAAGCCAAGGGTGCTCCGAGAAAGAAAATCCCCACACTCACACGCTCGCAGAGGAAGCAGCTTAGAACTCTCCGGGAGAAGGGAAAAGACCGGAATGAGGCCTTGTCCATAATCCTGAATAAGGAGAGCGAGCCCACTTCCTCAAAACGCTCGAGAAACGACCTAGACAAATCCGCCACAGAGGACCCCAAACAAAAAGGGTGAAGCACCATCTGGATCCGAGAGAGCGCGCCCAACAGTCCTCAAACCGCGCGCCTCAGAAAACGTGTCTGGACAACAAAACCCACCCATGAGGAAAACAGCTGGTATCAGCTACAGTGATATGGCCAAAAGCGTGAAGGTCAGGATAATACCCAAAGACTTTCCCACCGTCCAACTCACTACAGCCCAGCTAGACCTTCTACAAGAAGCACTCCTGCTCAGAGTAGTTCAACAGCGAAACGAGCCAATAAAACCCAAATTCAACAACCTCATCTACAAGTCCGGTTACATGGTTCTAATCTGTAAGGATCAAGAGACTGCTGAGTGGTTAAAGAGAATATCCCCATCCATGAAACCCTGGGAAGGTGCAGAGCTGATGGCAATGGACGAAGTGGCGATTCCACATCCAGAGATGATCCGAGCATTCTTCCCACAAAGCTCCAGCTATGATGACGACCGAATAAAGGCTCTCATAGAAAGCCAAAATGACATCACAACAACTAATTGGCGTATTGTGAAACGATCCATTCTGAAAGATATTCATGTTGAATGGATCTTCACAGTAGAGGGTGCGTCGATGGAAAAGTTGAAGAAGTCCAAATACACCCTCAACTACCGATTTGGTGAAATCCAACTAAGGAAGATAACAGATCAACCGACTGCCGCTACCGCCAATCCGACTGGAAGGCCGACCCAAGAGCAATCTGAGGAGGCCTCCTGTTCGGGCGAGGTTCGGCTAACTGGAAGGCCGACCCAAGAGAAATCTGAGGAAGCCTCCGGTTCGGGCGAGGTTAGTAAATCTCACCCCAAAAGCACCATAAAGGCTAGTCTGTCCGCCTCTAAAGGAAAAGCTCGAAGCTTACATGCGACCCCTGCTCTAGTGGTACCAAACCAAAGGTATCTAAACAGGGCAAAGGGGTGCAAAAGCGACAGTTTGACCACACAGGCGAAACTGGCGGGCCAGGTTGCTACAGGGAAGAGAGAAAACCCAGACTGTAATACCAAACGACATCCTGATGATCCGCAACATCCAAAGCCGGACAGTCGTCGTCCGGAAAAAGCGGGAACCCGGAAATGGCGACTAAAGTTCTGCAAGTGAACCTCCACCATGCTGAGAGCGCCACGGGTGTGCTCTGTCGGAGGTTCACCAAAGAGAATTTAACCGTGGCCCTCATTCAAGAGCCATGGGTCAATAAATCCAGAATACAAGGTATTCCACAACACTCATGTAAGTTGGTATATGATGACAGCCAGCTTTCTCCTAGAGCGGCTATTTTATTACATAACAACTGTAAATACTTTCCAATTTCAGAATTCATAAAAAGGGACATCGTAGCGGTCAGGATGGAGATACCTTCCGCCAGAGGGAGTAGAGAGATCTTGGTGGTCTCGGCATACTTCCCAGGTGACGTGGACGAAATCCCTCCTCCAGAAATAGCTGCGCTCGTAGCCTACAGCCACCGACACAACATCCCCTTCGTCATAGGGTGCGACGCAAATGCACATCACACCGTATGGGGAAGTACCAATATAAACACCAGAGGTGAGTACCTGTTACAGTTTCTCTCTTCCAAGAACATTGACATTTGTAATGTTGGTGACAAGCCCACGTTTGAAAACTCCATTCGTCAGGAAGTTTTGGACTTGACTCTATGTAGTCGGTCTATCTCTGATAAAATAAAAAACTGGCATGTTTCTGAAGAAATATCAATGTCAGACCATAAACACATCATCTTCGAATGGGAAGGGGTCTAACGATGGAAAAACGTTTAAAGATCCTAAGAAAACTGATTGGGAATCCTACTCAGCTATCCTACGATCCGAAGAGTACATCATAGAAAGTCACATCAAGTCCATAACACAATTGGAAGATGCGTCCAAATCCATTAAAACAAAATCCTTAACGCCTACCAAGAGAGCTGTCCAACTAAATCAACTAGTTCGAGTAGAGACGTTCCATGGTGGAATAAAACTCTTGAGAAGCTTAGGAAAACTGCGCGTAGGGAGTTCAATCGTGCTAAGCGAACCGACGATTGGAGCCTATACAGAAAGGCCCTGACGAACTACAACAAAGAAATAAGGTCAGCCAAGCGGAAATCGTGGATTCTAATGTGTGAAAGCATAGAGAATACACCCGTAGTGGCCAGACTCCAAAAACTCTTTCAAAAGACCACTCCAATGGTGTGGGTAGCCTCCGAAAGACGGATGGTTCGCTCACTGTAGAGCCTAGCGATACACTGAGCGAATTGTTAAAGATCCACTTCCCTGATTCAATCCCTGAGTCGAGCATCGGCGACCAAGGCACTGGAATTGCTGTCTCAGATCCACAAGAGATCCAATCATGGGTTTCTGGGTCTAAAAAAGACGCAATAAAGGTTGCAAAGGAAGCTTTCACTCGGGCCAGGGTTGAGAGGGCTGTGAGATCTTTCGAGCCATTTAAGTCTCCTGGCATGGATGGAATATTTCCAGCGTTGATCCAAACAGAGGAGAAAACACTGGTTCCACCCTTGGTTGAGATTTTTAAGGCGAGTCTGATTTTGGGGCACATACCTAACGATTGGCGTCAAATCCGGGCTGTCTTCATTCCGAAGGCAGGCAAGGGAGATAAAACCAACCCCAAAGCATTCAGGCCGATAAGTTTATCCTCTGTAATGCTCAAAATTATGGAAAAGGTACTATGCGAGTACATAAATCACAAATTTATGAAAGCAATGCCTTTGTCAAAAAACCAATTCGCTTATCAAAGTGGAAAATCTACGATCTCGGCACTACATACGGTAGTTCAAAAAATCGAAAAACACTTAATGCAAAAGAAATTGCTCTTGTAGCATTTCTTGATATTGAGGGCGCATTCGATAACGCTTCTTATTCGTCTATAGGGTCAGCAATGTTGAGGAGAAAATTCGACCCATGCATTGTTATCTGGGTACATGCTATGCTAGCTAATCGGAAAATCTCCTCTGAGCTTAGCGGTTCATACATCACTGTTAAAGCAACAAGGGGGTGTCCGCAAGGCGGAGTGCTTTCTCCTTTGTTGTGGTCACTGGTGGTGGATGAGCTTCTAGACAGCTTAGAGAGAAGAGGCTTCGAAGTGGTTGGATATGCTGATGACGTTGTCATTATTGTACGAGGCAAATTCGAAAGTGTTATCGTGGAAAGAATGCAATCTGCCCTAAATCACACTTTTTCCTGGTGTCAAAAGAATCAACTAGGCATAAATCCTACAAAAACTTCCGTTATCCCTTTCACCAAACGGAGAAAGGTACAACTGAAACCCCTTTTCTTGAATCAAACACAATTAGTTTATTCAAGTGAAGTAAAATATCTAGGTGTCATACTCGACGCAAAGCTTAATTGGAACTCTCATCTCCAATCAGTTGTGCAGAAAGGTCTCAATACACTTTGGGTTTGTTCAAAAACCCTTGGTAAAAGATGGGGCCTAAAACCAAGTATGATCATGTTGATATATAAAACCATTGTCCGTCCCAGGACAACTTACGCTTCCCTTGTCTGGTGGCCTAAAACTAATGAGGCTGCTGCAAGGGCTAAGCTCAACAAAATCCAACGCACCGCTTGCATAGCCATCACTGGTGCAGTTCGTAGTACACCCACTTTGGCCTTAGACGCAATGCTTCACCTGCCCCGGTTAGATCAATTCATAAAGCTGGAAGCGGAAAAAAGTGCTCTAAGGTTAAAGAGAACAAAAACACTGCTGTCGGGAGACCTTACGGGTCACCTCAGCATATTAAATGAATTTGCCATAAATCCCGCAATAGGAATTTGTAGTGACTGGATGGAAACGGTAGTCAATTATGACTTACCTTACGATGTGTTCATTCCTTCCCGCCAGGAGTGGGAAGGAGGTGGACCCAGCGTTCCAACAGGCTCTATAAATTTCTTCACAGATGGTTCGAAAATGAATAATCTGACAGGATCCGGAATCTATGGCCCTACAACAAAAATTTCTGTCCACTTAGGACAGTGGCCCACAGTATTTCAGGCGGAAATATATGCAATATTAGAATGCGTGTTATTATGCCTGAGGAGAAAGTATAGATTTGCAAAAATATGTATTTTCTCTGACAGCCAAGCGGCACTTAAGTCGCTTAATAACTACACTTGTAACTCAAAGCTAGTGTGGGAATGCATTCTGGCTTTGAAAAAATTATCCATACGCAATCGAGTCTACCTATATTGGATCCCAGGACATACGGGTCTAGAGGGAAACGAGATTGCTGATGAGCTAGCCAGGAATGGATCTAATGAAAGGTTCATTGGCCCTGAGCCCTTCTGCGGGATCTCAGACTGCTCTGTAAAAATGGAACTGAACAAATATATGGTCAGTCAAATCACATCAAACTGGAATGCACTTCCCCATACGAGCCAATCCAAAAGGCTCGTAACGATTAACCCCAAGAAAACCCAACAACTATTAGGTCTCAACAAAAGGGATCTCAACATCTACACCGGTCTAATAACTGGACACTGCCCCTGCAGATACCATCTACAAAAGATCGGAGCAATCCAAACCTCAAATTGCCGCTTCTGTGACGAGGAGAGAGAAACATCAGAACACATCCTCTGCTATTGCAGTGCACTCACCCAACGTAGGTTCAAAGTTCTCAGCAAGCCCTTTTAGGGCCTGCTGACATATGGATCTTATCCCCCAAGGACGTGGTTGGCTTCATAAAGCTAGTCTCGCCAGAATGGGGAGTCACATACTGTAACTCAGGATCTCTATTCATCAATAATAGATGGTCTTGAGTTCAGTCGATACCAAGGTATCTCAGTGACAAACATGTTACTGAGATAACTTGCGTATTTCACAGTAAAAGGGTATATCACAATAGTCCTAAAATCTGGACGCAGTGATCTTCACCCGACAAACGAGGAAAAAAAAACACAATTTTAACATATTGTGATATTTATAACTTATTTTAATACAATTTTGTTGTTAGTAGCCATTATCTTTCGAATGTTGTAACAGGATTTTATCATAATATGATTTAAAAAATGCTTAACACCTAATTGCCCAATAGTAGGCAATTAAAATAGATGTAGCAAAGTCTCCCAGCCATAGATATCACAACGCTGATACAATTTGAAAAAGGTCACAATCTGGAGACCTATCACGACCTGTAAAAAATTCCAACTGCACAGTAGACAACATATTTTGTATCTGATTCTGTTATAAATTTCTAACAAAATATGTTATTTTTATGATAAAAAAGAAACAAAATTTGATAGTTTTTTGTTTCTAGTAGTGTAATTTTTGATAGAAATTTAGATATTTTATCAACATCCTGCACCATGTTTCTAACAAATTTTGTTTTAAAAATTTAATATAACATAATAACATATGTTGATATAATTTTGATATGACCTTCTAGTCGGGTAGCCTATTACTCTGTTATTACAATACCAAACGCATCACAAATCGTTTGGTATTGAAATACCTAAGCATGTTATAAAGATTTTGAACTTTAATTTTTGGTATTTTACCTCTTATGCAAGGCTAGTTCATACCAATTTCTGTTATCGATGCCATTGCTTCTGCTCGGGTTTCGTTTTCCAATGACTAATGAGCACGGTAAGGCAACACGAGTTATGATTGTGCATAGTGTTACAGAGAGGAAAGAAAAATCTACACAGTTTTCTCATGAGAATGTAGTTGCGTGGAAAACCGATTTGAATTTAAGCATCAAAAAGGTAACTCTTTTGTTTAGTTTTCATACTCTAACTTTAAAATTTGCTTTTTTACTCCCAGACGAATAAATTGGCTCAGAATATTAGAAAGGGAAACCGAAGAGTTGTTCAACCTGGGTTTGAGCCAGCACTTTGAAGCCTCGTTAACGAACTTGACGATTTCTTCGAAGTGAAGCTTTTACGCATGGTTACCAAGCAAGCGAAGTCTCACTGTCTGTGCCAAAAAAATGAGCGAGATTTATTTGTCCACAGACACACACACACACACACACACACACACACACACACACACACACACACACACACACACACACACACACACACACACACACACACACACACACACACACACACACACACACACACACACACACACACACACACAGACATCACCTCAATTCGTCGAGCTGAGTCGATCGGTATATAACACTATGGGTCTCCGGGCCTCCTATAAAAAGTTTATTTTTGGAGCGAACATATAGCCTTTACGTATATTTTGTATACGAGAAAGGCAAAAATGGTGAGCATTCAAGAAATATTCAAGAAATTTCTTGATTGTGTCATGTAATCACGGTCTAAATTCCTGAATTGATAATTTAAATCAATATCTTCAAACTATCCCTATCAAATAGTTCAATGATTTTATTTTGTCGCCCTATCTGGATTAAGATATGTTAATCCCGCTGAGTGGTCCGCTCAAAAACGCCACCGAAGTATATTGTAATCATTATCGATCACATTAATCAACCATTTCCGGCAAACAATCGGCCGGTTAAAATTCCCAACATTTGTTCGGGGTGTCGGCATCAGCGCCATCAGCGAGAAACAGCTGCACCTTTTTTCCATTTTTCAAAGTGGACGAACATTCAAATCCCATTCAAAATGCGGATGCCCAGCTGTGTCCCCCAGACCGGTTGATCTGGCTGGGCGGCCGGAACACAGTTCGCTGGAAATCTAAAATTCAGATTAGCCTCAATAGGCGCTTTAGATGCAGTGTGCAAGAACACACAGCCTCCCTGTCCGGCGGGGTTACTAGAAAATCGATGCGATGATGGCAGCCAACTGGGATAGGAAACTACGAACAAATAGATAAGTTTTACTGCCCTGCCCCTGAAATAGGTTACGACCTCATAAATAAACCATTGAGAACGGTACAAAATTAAGGCATAACGGTTTGTTAATAGTTTTGTAAGTAGTTTCATCCTAAATGGCAATCCTATATATTTCCCGTTTAAAGCAATTAATTTATTATTCATTGAAGTAGCTGAACCCAGCAGTATATTTAACCTGCAATATGATCCGATCCAAAAACGTGTTTACCTAATTTAAAGCTCCCTTCCCAACTTTAGGGTCACGCCCTATTCAAATATTGTCCATGGTCTGTTACGGGATGCATATTTTCATGCCGAAAAAGCAGGACATAAAGTTTCTATGTTTACGCTTTTGCGGTCGTAAGTGTTTGGAGCTTGTGACAAATTTGCGTTTGCCCTGTGTCATCTATCATCCTCTCACGGGTGCTGGCCTGGATGTGTACCCAAAATGTGAAGATCTGAGATAAAATGTTGATGATGAATAAACAAATGACTAGCTGAAAGGCTAGGATGAAAGAGCTATGCATTATGAATGCAAAATAAGGCGTCAAGCAGAATTCGGTGATAGGGATTAGCTACATCGTAGAAATTGCTATTGCTCCCCAAAGTTTTTGGCATAAGGAAAATGAGACATAAGTACAAATCAATTATATTATTAAAAATTCATCTAGGTTCTTTATCTGAATCAGTTCTTATAAATAAAAAACCCCAGATCAATCCACCTAGCGTTGGTGGTGCCTTTCTCGCATTTAGTTAAGACACCAACCTTATATGGGGTTTATATGGTCCGATGTACCATTTTCTTCATAACTTTTAAACGCAATGACCGATCGTTATAAAATTCAATAGTGATCAACAAGGCTTTGTCCCCTGTCGAATGAAACTTGTTGCGAGAAAATCGGTTAAGGATTACTATACGAAAAGTTGTTAAATGTCTTTTATAGCTTTTGTACACACACATACATACACACGGACAGACAGACATGTGCTAAGCTCGTCGAGCTGAGTCGATTGGTATACAATACTATGGGCCTCAGAGGCTTCTATAAAAAATTCGTTTTTGGAGTGAAATGATAGCCTTTCGGTACAACTTAGTTGTACGAGAAAGGCAAAAATCTATATTCGTATTTATGTCAAAATTGCGATAGTTCGCCAATCATTTTGATTCATATTCCGAACATCCTTCAAAATCCTTTGGAATGACTTGACTGATTGAAGTCGTAGTAGCCAATGCATCGCTTGATTATGTGAAACATAGAATAACACATTAATCTTGCTGCTTCTTTGACCCAGTCATTCCATTACCACTGAGAACGATAAGTGTTTGCAAAAACAAAATAATTTGACTTGATTACCTATATTGCCTAATGTCGTTAATATGCCTCACAGTTGAAAATAGGAATTAGCACTTTGTGACTCATTATTTTATAAATGTGGTTAATTCTTGAGGAAATAATCAGTTAATGGAATGTAAACAATTATTCATAAATTCATATTCAATTAAAACCTTACAGCGCAGAAACGCGACTACGAATGTGTCTATAGACACATCTATAGATGTAAATTGACACAATGGAGAACGTTCACAAAAAAATCGATTTTTAATCTCTATAACCCGGACACACAACATTTCCGAACACTGAAAACCTATTAGTAACTTTTCACACAATCAAATCGAACAGCAAATCAAATGTGACACTCGTCAATTAACCACTTTCACAGATTTGAAAATAGATACATCAAGACAAACCCCCAGAATCCATGCCATCGATTTCCCCATCGACTCGTGTCACATTCGACATGTTCGACGATTTTTCTATGAGCCAGAGATCAATCAACGTCATCGGCGTGTGATAGGACGTGAACGTATAGACTTGCGGCGGAGAAGTTTGAAAATGTTCCTCAACTAACACCTTCATCACGGGACACGGCTCCATCTGTTCTGCAAAATGGTCCACCAAACGGCGACGCCAAGCTTTCGTGCTGCACAAATACCACCATTTATCATCGTCTCGTGAAAGACACCAACGAACTTTTTTTTTGGCAAACTAGTTTTGCCGGTTTGCGGCATATTCAAATTAACCCACTAACCAGCCGGTCCCATCGGACGGAGCATTGGAGCATCGTATGCGGGGTGTCAGCCAGCAGTAAGAAGCCTCATCATCCAGGAGCTTAATGTCAAGGCTAAGTGTATTTATATTTTCACCAACCGAGAAAAAAAGCTGTGATGGTGATCAGACAACCAGTAGAACGCCAGAGGAAGAGCTGAGCCGGTCAAGTCTGAGTTTGGGCTTGACCAAACTGGTTTGTTTGTTTTGTACGTCTTTCTTATTTCGAATCATTTTTCTGATGGGCTGAGTAGACAAAAAAACAGCGAAGAAATCGTTCGTTGACCAGACTCCGGGCCCGGAAGTCTTCAATTAGTCAAATTAGAGTACACGCTGGATTAGGTTGTATATCTTACGCTGACCGTAGCTCTAAGAAATCTATGAAATATGTTGATCGTAAATCTAAAAAAAAACTTTTTCTATAATTTGGAGTGGAAAAGATGCCCCAGCGTATCATGTTGCGGCGATGACAAGCCTAATTGGCTTAGTTCGGATTTTTTATTAATTCTTTTTAGATTAGTTCTGTTCAGGGGGTCTAACAGGTTTTATCGAAAAAGCTAATCATAGTTTGAAGTGAAAGCATTCCATTTTTTTTAATAAGAAAAGGGAATGTGTTGACCTATAGCTTGACACCGTACTCCAATTTCCGCTCATAACATATACCGGATGAGACATTGAGAAATTATGTCTCAGATAGTACCACAGGGGAGAAAGGAAAACTGATACACGAGATGTGGCGCCTCAGGTTGGACATGTGGTCCACGGGGTGAACCGCCCTGAGGTTTCGATCAAAATAATGGGATTCTGTTTTTTTGAAGGTGCAATACTAATAAAATACTAATGCATAGAATGAAACTCAGGAGAATTAGTTATTATAGGGTAGAGAGTTATTTGGGCAGCACCCCCTATTCCCGCCAGCAACGTTCATTACTCGAGCGCATTACAACCGAATTACTTGTTTTTGCCTTTCTCGTACGACAAAGTTGTACCGAAAGGCTATCATTTCACTCCAAAATCGAACTTTTTATAGAAGTCTCGGAGACCCATGATGCTATATACCAATCGACTCAGCTCGTCGAGCTGAACAAATGTCTGTCTGTCCGTGTGTATGAGTGTGTGTGCACACAAAAACCGAAAAACATTAGCCACTTTTTCATATAGTAATCCTTAACCGATTTTCTCACAACAAGTTGCATTCGACAGGGGACAAAGCCTTGTTGATCACGATTGAATTTGATAACGATAAACCATTGCGTTTAAAAGTTATTAAGCAAATGGAATCGAACTATATAAGTGCCGTATAAGGTTGGTATCTTGGCCAAATGCGAGAATGGCAGTATTACCACTCGGTGCATTAAGTTTTTAGATAGGGTAAATCATTACTTGGGCCTATGGACCCGATTCCCGGCTCACTGCACAGAAAACTAATGATTTATACTGTTTGGAAGCCGTAGGTTTATGATTGATAATTTTTAAAAAGTCTCCCATTTATCTTTCACAATACTCAATATATTTCAATCACTGGTTTTACTCCTAATTGATCCAATTGTAGAAAATAAAAATGTAGATTTCAAAACTACGCTCTCCGTTGCCACACCACTGAGCCGGAGTGATTCTTTCCACTTTTACAAAACGGTATCATCAAATAAACACCTACCTGAAAATCGTCACAGTGCTCGCTCGATACAACCGTTGCTTTAAGTTGTTAATCACCACACCATAATTCTAAACACACGCACTTCAATTGTTCCTATTAGTTCGTTTCACTAGAACTTATTTAAACATATTAGAATACATTTTAAAATGAATTCTCAAACCGAACAAAAAATCACCTCGGCCCAAGAACTTCTAGCCGCACCGTGTTGCCAAAAGGCCAGGAGTATGAAAATGATCCTTCATTGTTAACAGGAAAACTGTCTAATAAGTTGACGCTATCATTTTATTTATAATTCTCTCGATTTCAAAAGGTGAAAAGAATATTGTTTTTAAGTGTTTGGAAGAAATTTGGATGAGTAAATATATTTTCTCAACCAAATAAAAATGATTACGAATAATACCATCTGGCATCTTGTTGTCGTGGAACGTGCATATTTTTGTTTACGTCTCATTTTCTACCGTCCCGAGAGAGAATGAGAGTAAAATGTTGAGAGATCGAGTAAAATTTGGTTTAGGCCGGGAACTGGTTTTACGTGTCCCGGAATGGCAAATCGCTATGACTGAAATGAGTGCTGCACCTCGTTATTTTAAATCAAATAAAAGCTTTTTTGAACGATATTTAGCACGAATAGCTATTTTTCAAGCAGAAGTGAACCCCACTGCAGTATTATACAGCCCACAAAATTCAGGAAAAGTTGCTTCCTGTCATAAATATCAATTAAATAATGCAGTCGTACGCATGTTAGGCCGGGAATGGGGTAAGAAACCCTATCTAGTGATGTACAAACAATCAAGCCATTTGGTTGGAAGGCGGTCGAGTTATTAACGTTACGGACGGGAATAGGGGGTGCTGCCAAAAGGTCACGCTCCATTTTTTTTGGTTTTGATTTATTTAATAGGCTCAATCGTGGCATACACATTACGGAGCCGAAATTCATTTCTAATAGTGATTATTCAATTTGAAGAAAAACTGAAACAAAAATATATGACAAAAGGCTAGTCTGACATGTCAGATTGTGAACCAATGGAAATTAGCAGATTTTTTTTAGTTTTTTCTTTCGATGGTGATAAGCTCCTGGCTGCCCTTGCTACGGTGTCGCGCCTTTTCTGCTATTCGTCCTTGTCTTCACCTTTAATCTGATTGATCCCTGAGTATTGCGTGTATACCTTTCAAACAGACTTATTGGGATTAGTTGAACCTTGGGATCTTGTTTTTGTTCAAGTACCGGTTCATCGATGTTCGTCTCCTGTGTATCTTCTAGAACCTCTATATCCAAAACCTCCGTTTCATTTAAAGAGTCGTGCCTGGAAGGGGCTTCTTCTAACAAACCAGCGTAAGTCCCAGAATGCCCAACTTTGTTGATCTTCTGGCTTGGTTGATTCCGCTGTGTTTTCTTGGGACAAACATTCATCTGGTGACCTTTCCCCGAGCATATGAACAATTGTTCTTATTTCCCGAATAGAAAACGTTTCCTCTCCAGTTTAAAACGTACAACGTAACGTATTTCCATTTTAACGTCCATGTACACGCCACGTACACCAGGAACCGATCAGCAGGAAATTTTTCCCGCACTAAGCGGGAAAATACTTTCCTAGAACCGTTTCTCGATCAGGTATATCCGGTGGAAGCTCACACACTCGTACGTATTGAAAAATTCCCCTCTGTATTAGTCATCTCCACTGCTACTGTTGTTCCATTATCATACCGAAAAATACTTTGTTGGGTATTGTTCGCCAACATGTCCTTGAAAGCCTTCTCTCTCTTATTAAATTAGTTGAATATAAATAAATCAAACCAAATATTATATATCTCGTTCCTACAGTACCGAAGCCAACTTTGCACAAAACTCACCTCGGCTGAACCTTCCCTTGTATGAAACAGCTCGGTGGCATCCCTATCTCAACACAATAGGTTTGTTTTGCAGCCAACATTGCGCGACCATATCCCACTGACAGTTCTGTATCCTAATGAAAATCAAATGTGATGTTTGTAAACAAAACACATACTATTATGAATTTTACACTGAGATGTTTGCTACAAAAACATGGCGTCGTGCCACCCACCTGGTATGAAATGGTGGACCTGAAACGAACATTGATGCGCACCTCCAAACAATATAAGTAACAACACCAAAATCGGAATCCAGCGAGAAATTTTCACTTGACGCTTTTTTCTCGATAATTTAAAAATAAAGTTACGACTTTCGTTTTTGTAAAAGTTGATTGTTGTTTCGATTTTATGTCCTTTGCAGTTCAGCGTTACTTATCTGAGATCCATTAAACCCTTTCAGTTGCACGGGGTCGTATATGACCCCAACAGAAAAATGGATGTATAAAATCGGACGATGGATAAAAGCATAGTGTTCACAGCAAAATTGCTTGAAATGTACTCCCCTATCAGGGAAAAATATCAGGCGTGGGCCTTCAAAGCCCTACGACAACCTAGAATTTCATGAACACGTTGAACGTAGGAAAGAGAAAATTTAGGAATATTTCCAGCGAATTGTATTGTTTCAAAATAAGGTTTTTATTCAAACGTATCCATAGAGTTACTGTGATACACAATAAACTATTTCTTCCTTGAATCCATTACATCTCCCGAGTGGTCAACGAATATCGTAAGATAGTTTTGAGATATTCTGGGCAATCCAAACTGTCCTTGAGTTCGAGACTACAGCTGCTTAGAAGCTCTTTTTGGTACTAAAATCTTCGATATGCATTCAATTATATTCGTTACATCTCCTGGTAAGTGAACAGATATCGTAAGATCGTTTTGAGATATTCTGCGTCATCCAAACTGTCCTTGAGTTTGGAACTTGAGATCTACAGCTGCAGAAAAACAATCGTTTTCCAGTACTCAAAGTTTGAATAAACAAAATAGACCCCATTTCGCGGTACTTAGCCTCTTATCCAACAACTCCTATCCCTACCTCCTCGTGGAGCTGGCCGGGAGACGAGCAACTCTAGGGAAGATCGGGTAACCAACCCCGGTGGGTCTATGGTCGTATGTTGACAGGGAAGGGGGGTTCGCACCTCTCCGGAGGTACAAATCTGATCGAGCGTCTATTCTTCATGATAATAGCGGCTCATAACAGCGTCTGTTCCCCATGTAAGGGGTGACTGATCATCGTTCGAGTGCCAGCGAGGGACTCTAAGCAAAACTGTGCACACACACTCTGTGCACACTCTTCAACGCGTTGTACGTAGCGGAACCATGGTAAGGTAGCCTGCCGAAGATTCTACAGTTACCATGAAATGCAAAAGTAGAGCAAACGGATTGATTTATCGGCAACAGACCCGGTAACGAATGAAGGACAACGATTAAACTGGAGAACGTGAATTCCGGACGGTGGATCCCATGCTAACACTCCAAGTACCACATCTACTATACTGCCGCTAACCGCAAGTCGAGCACATCTGTATATGGGGCTCCATATACAGATGTGCACGACTTGCGGTTAGCGGCAGTATAGTAGATGCGGTACTTGAAGTGTTAGCCTTGACTGCGCAGAACGTGAAGTTGGCTTCTTGGTGACCGGGAAGCAGATGAAGCGTATTATCCGGTGGAAGCCGATAAGCGACCGCATTTGCGTGTTGAGATGAAGGAAAAATTCTTCAACTATAGCCTGACCAGCATCTATGCCGAACGATAAGCCTGATGACGTGACGGATGAGTTCTATGAGAGCCTTGAAAGGGCCCACGGAGAGTGCCCAGCACACAATGTACAGATTGTCATCGGGGATGCAAATGCGCAGATCGGAAGAGAAAGTCTCTTTCACCTTGTCATTGGTACGAAAAGCCTTCATTCCTTTACCAATGATAAAGGTCTGCGACTTCCCAGGTAACCATAAGCATTAACCTTTCCGTCCCCAACGTCTGTTTTTAAGGGCTTTCAAAAATCTAAACTGCTGTAAAAATCGCATTTCTTGACCGATTCTTTCGCAACAAGTTGCATTCCATCCGGATGGATCAAAATTTTTGATTTATACTGATTTCGAGGGTATCCACAGTACGGTTCCAGAATTATTCCAGATTCCGTTGGGGTCAGTTGCCCCCGGAATAAGTGGCCATTTACAATTTTAAGTCAAAACAGGTCGTGCGACACAACTTCATGATTTCACAAAGCAATGATGCAAATGATATTTTTGGGGTTCCTGGCCCACTCGGACTCAATCTGGCCACATCGATCACAATCCGGGAACCTACGGAATGGCCATTTTCTAAATTGATTCAAAATAGGTCGTTCGACACCTCAAACTTCATGATTTCACAAAGCAATGATGGGAATGATATTTTTAGGGTTCCTGACCCACTCAGATTCAATCCGGCCACATCGGTCCCAATCCGGGGACCAACGGAATAGCCATTTTCTAAATTGATTCAAAATAGGTCGTGCGACACCTCAAACTTCATGATTTCACAAAGCAATGATGCAAATGATATTTTTGGGGTTCCTGGCCCACTCGGACTCAATCTGGCCACATCGATCACAATCCGGGAACCTACGGAATGGCCATTTTCTAAATTGATTCAAAATAGGTCGTTCGACACCTCAAACTTCATGATTTCACAAAGCAATGATGGGAATGATATTTTTAGGGTTCCTGACCCACTCAGATTCAATCCGGCCACATCGGTCCCAATCCGGGGACCAACGGAATAGCCATTTTCTAAATTGATTCAAAATAGGTCGTGTGACACCTCAAACTTCATGATTTTTCAAAGCAATGATGCGAATGATATTTTTATGGTTCCTGGCCCACTCGGATTCAATCCGGCCACATTGGTCCCAATCCGGGGACCGACGGAATGGCCATTTTCCAAATTGATTCAAAATAGGTCGTGCGACACCTCAAACTTCATGATTTTACAAAGCAATGATGGGAATGATATTTTTGGGGTTCCTGACCCACTTGGCCACATCGCCTGACCCACTTGGCCTGACCCACTATCTGGCCACATCGGTCACAATCCGGGGACCAACGGAATGGCCATTTTCTAAATTGATTCAAAATAGGTCGTGCGACACCTCAAACTTCATGATTTCACAAAGCAATGATGAGAATGATATTTTTAGGGTTCCTGGCCCACTCAGATTCAATCCGACCACAACGGTCACAATCCAGGGACCCAGGAATTCCACCGAAAATTTATACAGAAAGTATAACGTAAATGAAATCAACAATGGAATTTTCGGAGGAATTCCTAGATTAATTCCCAAAGAAATCCTGAAAGAATTCCGGTGGAAACTTCAAGATTTCTACTGGGACATCCTTCAGGAGTTTTTCTGGAAATTCCTCCTGGAGTTCCTCCGGGAATTCCACCGGCAGTTCCTCAAAGAGTTTCTGCAGGATTTTCTCCGAGAATTATTCCGGTAGTTCTATCGGCAGATCCAACGGGGGTTCCTCTTCCGGGAATTTCTCCAGAATTTCCATTCTTCTGGTAGTTTCACTGGCAGTTCCTCCGGGGGTTCATTTGAAAATTCTCGCAGGAGTTTTTTCAGAACTCCTCCGGAAGTTATTTCAAGAATTCCTCCGGGAGTTCCACCAGTAGCTCTTCCAGGCAATCATGCAGGCTTTTTTCAGGAAATCATTTAGCCCTTCTTCAGAAATTTAGCTGGAAATTCCTTCCAAAGTTCTTCCAATAGTTTCTCTGGAAGTCCCTCTAGGAATTCTGCTAGGATCCTGAAATTCATCCGGGAGCTCTTTCGGCAGTTACTACGAGAATTCCTCCGGGAGATCCACCGGCAGTTTCTATGAGCATTCCTCCGGAAGTTTCTACGGCAGTTCCCTCCAGTGTTCCTCTAAGAAGGAACTCCTGGAGTAATTTCCGGAGGAGCTCCTGGAGGAATTTCTGGAGGAATTTCCTAAAGAACTACAGGAAGAATTTCTAGAGTAACTCTCGTAAAAACTCTTGGATGAACTCCCAAATGAACTTCCGTAAGAATTCCAGGAGGAACTCCTGGAAGAGTTCTCAAAAGATCTCCCAGAGCAACTCCCAGAGAAATTCTCCGAGGAACTTCTGGAGGATTTTGTAGATAAATTCTAAAAAAAGAATGAATTCCCGGAGGAGCTACTGCTGGAACTCTCGGGTAAATTGTCAGAGGAACAGTCGTTGGAATACCCGGAGTTGAATTTCTAGAGGAACTTCCGAAATCCCATTTCTTGTGAAATTCCTGCCATATATCCTCCTGGATTTCCCTGTGAAGTTCTTGGAGGGATTCCCGGAGGAACTCTTGGGAAAACTCCTGAAAGAGGTCCCACAAGCACTTCCGGAAGAATTCTCACAAGGAAGTCCTGAACTAATTCTTGGAGAAGTTCATGAAGGAATTTCTGGATAAATATCTGAAGGAATTCCCGGAAAATACCAGGAGAAATTATTGCAGAAATTCCCAGATGAAATGCTGAAGAAATTACCGGATGAATTCCCGGAGATCGTTCTGAAAAAAATCTTGGAAGAACTCTTGAAAGATATCTTGGAGGAACTCTCAAATTAATATCCGAAGGAAATTCTGGAGTGAATTTCTAGTGAAGTCCGGAAAGCATTTCAAGACAATTCCGCGGAAAAATTTCGGGAGAAATTCCTGAAGGAATTCCTGGAGAAGTACCTGAAGCAATTCCCGGGAAAATACCTGGAAGAATTTCCGAGGAAATATATGGACGAATTCCTGGATAAATTTCTAAAGAAATTTTTAGATGAACTCTTGAAGGATATTCTGAAGTACCGTCAACTGGGGGGAAGATGATCATTGAGGTGAAGATGATCATTTGATGTCTCAGTCAAAAGTGCCATTTTTTTTATGAAACGGTAGTCAACAATATTCTCCGTTCAAGTAATGTTACCGCTAGGTAGAAATCCGAATTTTTCGATTATAATCATGAAAATGTATTTTGTGGAAGAAAGAGAGAGATAGTCATAAATGACGCTATTTTCGTTTCAAATATTGACTTCGTAGACTTCTTTACGTGGTAAATTCAACATTCATACAAATAACCTTGTGTATTTTCACTACTAGGTCATAATAATTTTAGTAGAGCTGTCTTGATCAACTTCACCCCAAACCAGATTACTTAAAAAATGTGTGATAATTTAATTTATTTTAATAAATGCGAATGCATTTAAGAAACCTAAAGTTGTTGATTTTGCAACGTATAGCAGTACATGTTTTGAAAATATTTTTTCGATTTAAAATGTAAACACACATTGTTATTGCATGTTTTGTCTCAAAATGATCATCTTCCCCCAGTTGACGGTAATAGTGGAAAGAATTCCAGAATGAAATCCTAGAGGATTTCACTATTAAATTTATGGAGGTATTACCGGAAAAACTCCTGAAAACAATTTTCAATAAGTCCGTCCAGCTATTTGGCTTCGCCGACGACATAGATATTATGGCACGTAACTTTGAGAAGATGGAGGAAGCCCACATCAGACTGAAGAGGGAAGCGGATCGGACTAGTCATCAGCACGTCGAAGACGAAGTACATGATAGGAAGAGGTTCAAGAGAAGACAATGTGAGACACCCACCGCGAGTTTGCATCGGTGGTGACGAAATCGAGGTGGTAGAAGAATTTGTGTACTTGGTGACTGCCAAAAATGATACCAGCAGAGAAATTCGGAGACGCATAGTGGCTAGAAATCGTACGTACTTTGGACTCCGCAAGACGCTCCGATCGAATAGAGTTCACCGCCGTACCAAACTGACAATCCACAAAACGCTCATTACAACGGTAGTCCTCTACGGACACGAGACCTGGACGATGCTCGTGGAGGACCAACGCGCGCTCGGAGTTTTCGAAAGAAAAGTGCTGCGTACCATGTATGGTGGGATGCAGATGGTGGACGGTACGTGGAGGAAGCGAATGAACCACGAGTTGCATCAGCTGTTGGGAGAACCATCCATCGTTCACACCGCAAAAATCGGACGACTGCGGTGGGCCGGGCACGTAGCCAGAATGTCGGACAATAACCCGGAGAAAATGGTTCTCGACAACGATCCGACGGGCACAAGAAGGCGAGGTGCGCAGCGGGCAAGGTGGATCGATCAGGTGGAAGATGACTTGCGGACCCTCCGTAGACTGCGTGGTTGGCGACGTGTAGCCGTGGACCGAGCCGAATGGAGAAGACTCTTATATACCGCACAGGCCACTTCGGCCTTAGTCTGAATAAATAATAATAATCCTGGAAGAATGCCCGGAGAAGTTCCTAGAAGAATTTCCGAAAGAATTTCTGGAGCGAAATCGGAGGATTTCCGTCATAAATTTCTGAAGAAACTTCTAGCGGAATTTTGGAAGGAAATTCCGTTTGTATTCTTGAAGGAACTTCCGAATGTATATAAATTCAGGAGATTTTTCTAGAAGAATAGCCAAAGAAATGTCTAGAAGGAAAAATCCTAGAAGAAAATAAATCTTCAAGGAATTTCCTCTTGAATTTCCTAAAAAACTAATTTAGTGAGGGGTTCCTAGATAAGGAGAAATTACAATTACATGAGAAAGATTTTCGAACGATTTTCAGAGGAACTTGTGGATTACTTTCCGGAGGAATTTAGAAGTTCCCAGGGGAGCTTCTAGAAGGATTTCAAGGAGAATTCTTGCGCCCGAAACTGTTCAAGTTGTTTTGTCCCAACCTGCCCACTCTGGCTAAGCCCTTGTATCATTTTCATCATTGCTTTGTAAAATCATGAAGTTTGAGGTGTCGCACGACCTATTTTGGATCAATTTAGAAAATTGGCTATTCCGTAAGTCCTCCGGGTTGTGGCCGGAGTGGGCCAAGAACCCTAAAAATATCATTCTCATCATTGCTTTGTAAAAATCAAGAAGTTTGAGGTGTCGCACGACCTATTTTGAATCAATTTAGAAAATGGCCATTCCGTTGTTCCCCGGATTGGGACCGATGTGGCCGGATTGAATCCGAGTGGGCCAGGAACCCTAAAAATATCATTTCCATCATTGCTTTGTAAAATCATGAAGTTTGAGGTGTCGCACGACCTATTTTGAATCAATTTAGAAAATTGGCTATTTCGTAGGTCCTCCGGGTTGTGGCCGGAGTGGGCCAAGAACCCTAAAAATATCATTCTCATCATTGCTTTGTAGAAATCAAGAAGTTTGAGGTGTCGCACCACCTATTTTGAATCAATTTAGAAAATGGCCATTCCGTTGGTCCCCGGATTGAGACCGATGTGGCCGGATTGAATCCGAGTGGGCCAGGAACCCTAAAAATATCATTTCCATCATTGCTTTGTGAAATCATGAAGTTTGAGGTGTCGAACGACCTATTTTGAATCAATTTAGAAAATGGCCATTCCGTAGGTCCCCGGATTGTAACCGATGTGGCCAGATTGAGTCCGAGTGGGCCAGGAACCCCAAAAATATCATTTGCATCATTGCTTTGTGAAATCATGAAGTTTGAGGTGTCGCACGACCTATTTTGAATCAATTTAGAAAATTGGCCATTCCGTAAATTCTCCGGATTGTGGCCGGAATGGATCCGATTGGGCCAGGAACCATAAAAATATCATTCTCATCATTGCTTTGTAAAAATCAAGAAGTTTGAGGTGTCGCACGACCTATTTTGAATCAATTTAGAAAATGGCCATTCCGTTGGTCCCCGGATTGGGACCGATGTGGCCGGATTGAATCCGAGTGGGCCAGGAACCCTAAAAATATCATTCCCATCATTGCTTTGTGAAATCATGAAGTTTGAGGTGTCGAACGACCTATTTTGAATCAATTTAGAAAATGGCCATTCCGTTGGTCCCCGGATTATGACCGATGTGGCCAGATTGAATCCGAGTGGGCCAAGAACCCCACAAATAGCATTTGCATCATTGCTTTGTGAAATCATGAAGTTTGAGGTGTCGCACGACCTGTTTGGCTTAAAATTGTAAATGGCCACTTATTCCGGGGGCAACTGACCCCAACGGAATCTGGAATAATTCTGGAACCGTATTGTGGATAGCCTCGAAACTAGTATAAATCAAAAATTGGGATCCATCCGGATGGAATGCAACTTGTTGCGAAAGAATCGGTCAAGAAATGCGATTTTTACACCAGTTTAGATTTTTGAAAGCCCTTAAAAACAGACGTTGGGGACGGAAAGGTTAAAATAAGTCATACGTGCGACTATAAGAAGGCTACCACAGAGCTAACAAACTTCATACTGGCTGTATAATAGCCCTATATAGCCGAAAAGGCGAAATAAAGTGCTAATGGTTACCTGGGTTGTAACCTTTGCTCACAGACAAACAGACATAACACTTGTCAAATTCACATCGTTCACTGATTTACTGGTCAATTCAAATAATCATTGGTTGGCCAATCGACCACCCGCGGCGCGCGCATCGGATTTGCTCTAGTTTGACGTTTGCTCACTACCGCCATCTGGTTCGTGATTTGCCCAACTAACTGAAATCAACAGATGTCGTTAATGTTTGAACGACGA